>NW_019729208.1:1106471-1201911 GCF_002891405.2 Cryptotermes secundus | reverse complement strand
GAAGAAAGTGAGAATGAGGAAGAGGTGGACAGTGTTGCCAGTAAGAAAGTATCACATGGTGCTGCGCTTAATCATTTGGAATCCTTACTAGACTATCTTGAGAGTGAAGAGGACAGTTTATTAAGTGACAAGCTAATATTACGTAGGCTTCGTACGGATATCCGTAAAAAGGAAAATGCCGCGAAAAAGCAAAAGACAGTATTAAATTATTTTAAGTGTTAAGTGTGACCGTAAAAAGTGCTGGATGTTGTTGAACAGTGATTGAAATAACTAATTCATACTGAGTGTAATGTAAAGAAAGTATTAAATAGGCCATGAGATGACATAGAAATGAGGATGAATAAATTTAAATACAGGTAGGTCTATAGTATTATGAAGGTATTAAAAGGTAAAAGGTAAAGTTGTTCCTCTGCTCAACGAATTAAGCCCTACGCCATTAAGGCGTGTGGGGGAGTGGATGTATAGATCCAAATTTTCTTGACCTCGGCACTAGTTGGAGGTGAGTGGTCAGCTTCACGCCCCGGCCGCTTTACCCCCGGGGAAAGAGCCCCCGGTACCCATTGGATAGGAGGTTGGATGGACCCCAGAGCCGGTCTGGACGATTTGGAGAAGTTAAAATTCTTGACCCTACCGGGACTCGAACTCCGACCCTTCACAGTCGTCCAGCCCGTATAATAAAATTTGGCTTAACCGGGTTTTCGATTAACCGTGGCTTCCATCCCCACCATTAGCCCGGATAATCGAGAGTTGACTGTACCATGGTTTTGACTTTCATGAAATTAGGTAGTATCAGGTATGCAGCCATGATCAACTTACCAGAATCTTGTTTGGAAAAATGGGTTGTTCCTTGTGACTGTGAAGTTGGTATTAAATTGGAATGGTTTTAAGAAAAAAACTGTCCATTTCACTGCCATTCGAAACAGTAATTATTTTGTTGCTGTTATGAAGAAGTAATGCTTACAACGTATTGTATACTGCTTGTAGGTATTCCATCAGTTCCTTATGGATTACCCTCTTGGCAAGAAGTTGGAGCGTCACCTGGCTTTCTACATTTCTCAGCTGAACTATGAAGTTCAGTCAGGGCGAGAGTCTGCTCTGGAGATGGTGCTGTCTGTTATCACCTCATTTCCAATTGTATGTACTGAAACTATGCTGTACTTTAATATAAAGCCACCATTGGCAATCATGTGAAGTAGTATGCAAGAGTGATGTGAAGGTTAGCTTCAGCTCTTTTTCATATCACAAAACTGGAAACAGTACGTTTTAAAATGTAGCAAGTTAGGAATGCACATGTAACTTAACTCTAGTGTGTTCATTCTGTTATGACCTCCAGATTTTAGTTAATCATCTTGAAAACCATAAATCTTGGAAAAAAATGTGTTGGGCCTAAAATGTATGTTTTATTTTTTCTCGGCAACTTTTGTTCAGAACATTCTTCACTGTGACAGGTATTTTGTCTTCATGTAAATTGTCTGTTATTTCTCTATGATAGTAACCAAAATTAGATTGCACTGATAAATCTGTGTGTAAGCATGCATGTGCATATATGTATAAAGTTTTGTAAATGTGGGATGACAGCTGTGACATGATGCTGTTGTGGGTTGCCAGGCAGCAGACTGAGCAGACTCCAGTTGCTGCCTGCTTTTTGCAGGTTTTTTTCATGGCTTACTCTTTGACCTGTAAGATGGAGGTGGTATGTCCCTCTAACATATCAGGCTCTCTCTGAACTGCATGGTATTATGGCCCAGAAGACCATACTTTTTGGGTGATTATGATGGTGGGTGTATTCAGCGGTGATTTTCATTAGCATTCATATCCTGAAAATCTTGTGATTTCTTTATATTTGTCACACAGTGCAAATTGTTGCATCAAATTTATAGTTTTGTTAATTTAAAAATGTTTCCGAATCGAAATTTAGAAAGTTTTCTGTTGTCTCAGACTCAGATTTTTAGACATTTGCTTTATTTTTCTGCAGGGTGTCTTGACTTCACACTCAGGTCTTCTCTTCGTTGCTCTTGGGGCTCAGCTTGTGAATGATGATTCACCAGAATGCAGAAAAATGGTTGCACGTTGTCTTGAAACTATGTTGGAAAGACTTGATAAACATGCCCGTAATCAGCTCTTTGATATAATTATTGTATGGTTCAAAGATAATAAGGTAGAGTATTACATTTTATTTTACAGAATTCTTAGTGTGAATTTGAAACTCTTGATTCATATAAGCTGTAACAGTGTATGCTGGACATTACAAAGCAAACGATGGCATGTGGCTGTGCATGAGAGGGGAATGTGAGGGGTGGCTGTTGTGTGGTGTGGGTACCACTTAACATTATCAGATGATTTGCTATGCACAAAGCCAAGCAGCAGACTGACCTGCTTCACCCTTCTGCACATCACTCAACCAAGTGGTTGAGTGCCTGAGTGCATGACATCACTTAGTATGCAAACTATGACAACGTTGTCAATTTGTCTCAGGACTGAGAGGAGGGAATTAATTGTTGAAGTTTGAGTATTTGAAAGTAACACATCTGTCCACTAAACACTGTTCCATTTCCACATCACCTTATAATAAACTAAGACTTTGTGGGCCAGAAGAATCACATGTTCCTCCGATCAAGTGAGGCTGCCAGTAATGCGCAAGTGTACTTCACAGAAGATTGTCTCGCAAATTTTCTACAGTTCCTTCTTACACCAGTATTGGTGGGTTTAGCATGCACCATTCTGTTGTTCCAGGGCTAAAAAGCAGATCTCATTTCAATGCTCTCCAAGAATTTTTATCTAAAAGTTTAGAAATTGTGAACCAGTATCAGTTTTACCACACAGAAGTTTTCCTGTGTAGTGAGAACTAACTAACAGGATTCACTATATCACATTTTTTGCTCCATATGGCTGTTTAACTTTTATAAACCAGTTTGGTACACTGTAGCTAATAGTCTAACTTGTCATCTTCACATTGTAAGTTACATTTTAATGAAGTTGGTCAAAGCAGACAGAAATTTTACAAGATGAAACATGATTTTGTTGACTCAGTGAAAGGTATTAAAGGTATTCTTAAATTTAGTTTTGGACAAGGAGACTCAGATGTATGTTTTATGACAAATTAAAACATAACAGTGTTTTGTTTTGGCGATGTACAGTAACTGATCTTCTGTTGTGATTTTATGTGCGTTGCATAAAAAGTGTTCTGAACTGTTTCCGTTTTGATAAATGTAAAACACAAAGTTTGTCTTGTCATGCATAGGTTTCTACATTACATTTGCATTCTAAAAGGCCTTCAGAATGCAGTTTCAACAGCATGTACTTTGTTCAGCCTCTAGGTATATGCATTGAAAATTTTCTTCTAAATCTGAGTGTTTTTAAGTTTTCAGTTACTTTTGTAACACTGCCTTTTCTTTCCTTCTTTTTTCCCCATATTCTTACCTGTCACCAACATTATGGCATGAATTTATTTCTCTTACATTATTTCTTGTTTTAGTTTGTAGCAGTTTGACCCAAAAGGTTTAGAAATGTTGTACAGATCAATCCATTCTCAATCTCTGTAGCATTTTCTTATAATGTCAGGCATTTAGTTGGTCACTGCTAGCATTAATAGTAACAGTAGATGTTTAGATTTGCTATTTATTTTATCAGCTGGTGGAAGGAGTTTCTTCATATTGCTTTAAATCCAATCTGCTGTACAGTTCTGTAGTGTTGCTTTCATAACCTGTACTTTATAAGAAAATGTTTTGTGAAATATTGTGCCATCTTCTCATGTTCTTTTCTATAGGCAGAATTCAGTAATGTTCATATTTATAACAAGAACCTGTGTTGGCCTCTTTCCAGCCCAGAACAGCGTTTACAACCCCAAAACCAGACACTTTGGCTATAAAGTTTGCCCATCTCTGTTGTATGTCTTTTCCAAGGTGGGCAGAGAGATCATAATGGCCAAAGAGGCCATATCTGGAGGCACTAGAAACTAGGCACATTCATATGCACAGCAAACATGTGGTAAATGTTGGTGAAATTTGAATTTGAAGTGTTTTAATAACTGGTCATTAGGTGGAGCATAACCGGTTGGCTGCGCAGCTGTGTGGAATCTTCGTTACAGTTGAGAAATCGGACTTCGAGAATCGATTGCCAAAAGTACTCTCACTCATTGTGCAACACCTTAGCTCAGATTTTACCGATGATCAACCAGGGAGATATGTGAGAATTGCACAACCAAATGATGACAGTCCAACTGAAATGGAGAAAAATGAAAGGGTGAGAGATCGCCTTCTTTTCCAAGTGCTCCAGCTGTTACGGAAAATCTGTACTTCCCATCCAGACATTCTTACCGATTCAAAATGGGAAGATGATATGGAGACTGTTGCAGGTACATTATCAGTTCTTTTTGATCCAATACAAAAATCAAAGCATAAAATTATTTCCGTTACTTACCAGATCATTGTGTTATTCTACTTCCAAAGCAGGGTCTGATTAATCTAACTTACTCCACAGAGCTCTCCCCTTGAGAAGCCAACAGTCAGCTAATCAAGAAATTCCCAAGCATTTTACGGATCCTAAAGGTTCATTGACCTCTTCAGAGGAGCCTGCCACTGGTCCCTATCCTGAACCAGATGAATTTATAAGTAACTCCACCTTTCTTTTTATACTCAGTTTTACTTTAGCCCTCTCACAAGCCACTGGATTTCCCATTGGCATTACACACATATCTTTTATAGAAAGAAGGGGATTAAAGAACCAGAACAGACACTGAGAAACAAGTATACATGCCACAGTAGGTTTAAACTGAGGAGAACTATTTGCTATTCAGGCAAAGCAGTCAACTGGGAAACAACTCAGTCATTGCTGCCAACCAACCTGTTTAAAAATAGTTGCATATCTAGTGCAGCAGAATATTTGGACACCAGGTAAAAGAAGAGAATAATCTTTTGGGTTATAATATTGTAACATGTTTGGGTGACTGGAGATAGAGTTTGGATTGTTAATTTGTTTTATTAACAACTTACAGGTCATAACTACAATTAATTATAACACTGTTACTGATTTACACCATCCATGTAATATTGTAATGTGTAGGGGGGGGGTTACGCATGACGAAAATAATGGGTTCTAGGTTGGATGATTGGATTTATTAGCTATCATTGATTTACACAATTTACAGTTAACCATTGCACTGCACTAGGATTCTCAGTTTCCACCAGTCGTCTCCTAGCAATGTATCTCAACACAAAAACTGTCACTTCAAATTACTATGAAGTCTCCTTGTCTTCAATCACTTTGTAATCCTCTGACCTAATCTGTACTAAGCCGATCTTCACAGTTCACTAAGGACATGCTTCATTTTCTTCCTTGTACTCTCAAGTGCTCCTAGCTTCTGAATTCACTCTTCCTATAAGCACTCTGCACAGATTCCATTGAAAACGTGGAATTGTGTTTACCAAGCCGTTGCCTAGAAACAGATTGCATAACCCCGCTGTTATATTGTTGTGTTTCTGTTGCTCAACAGTTGTTACATGGATTAAATATGCCAGGTATCTTGTAGTTCGAAGCTAAGCTTGCTTCCTGCTTCTGCTGGTTTCTTGCTTGGTTTACTCTGCAACCCTGAAGATGGGGATGATATAGTCCTCTGAAACAGCAGGCTTTCTCCAACTCAGATGTTCATAGTCACTGCTGTGGGAACCTCAGAAACAAATGGCAGCCTCAGTAGAAAATGTGTAATCTTTGCATCATCTCCATAAGCCCCAAGAGCAAGTTATTTGGCATGGCATTGGCCATAAGATCTTGATGGAGTGTACAGCAGGTGACTGTCATGAAAGAGTTCTTGTGTTAGTGTTTTCCTACACATCTTTCTGTTTTCTCCTCAACATTGAAGTTATTCTGTGTATACAGAGTCTAGTACATTAATGATATTTTGTGAATTGTATGTATTGCACCAGTGGCACAGCAGTGAACCTTTCCTTAAAAGCCTAAGAATCTCTTGGCTGATTGAGTGAATAATGCCTTCTCAGGAAGATTGTGCTCCTTAGAGGTGGTTGTTTATATATAAATTAAAGGTTTATTTATGAGTAAAATATTAAGAAGCGTGAAATGAATGAATGAATGAATGAAATAACACATAAAGGGCAGGGCTAGACCAGCTCTTGCACCGTGACTTGCAATGATCTATTGTGCACCCCCCTCTGTTTCAAGGCTTCAACAATCCTATACCTCAAATGAAGTGTAGTCGTTAAGAAGCATAGAAGCAGTTGTGATATATTCAAGGGACTGCCCTAATATATGCTTGAAAATACATAAAAATAGACTCCAGTATCCAGATTGAGATTCAAACCCTGACCTTTTAAAATATGACACACAAGTGCTGACCATATACCATGATATTCAGTATATAAATGTGGTATTCATCGTACATTTTATTTTGTGTTCACAGAAACTGCTCAGGGTCTTCTAGCACATCCTCATGAATGGGTCCGTCTTGCTGCTGCACAATTTCTTGGCCATATGTTTAGTTCACTAGATGTCAAGAAGGTTGCCGCAGCAGTATCTAGTCATCACAGTGTTTCTAGAAAAGAGTGTGGTTACTTTTATCATCATACGAAGCAGAGGCTTAAGTCTCTTGTCTTGGATTTCTGTGCACAGCTTCAACCATGTGATATTGGAGCTGAACTTGTGGAACAGGTGCACATTGCAGCAACTCTTGGATATTGTAAACATACATATCATTCCATATCCAGTTTGGATCAGATTCTCCTCTTTTTAGTTTTTCTTTTTTCTAACTTACTGAGACAGACAGGACTCCTTGTATGGGGGATCAGACCAACACAAGGTATCTGTCATCACAGAATAACACAGAAGAACCTGGATACTCTTGAGCAGAGTTCATTGCTACTGCTTTATGGTAACATTGAAATTGCTTCAATTGTAAAAGTCACATTGTGACTGACAGTCAGTCAGTCTGTCTTGGTATCAAGCCCCAGCTGGGGCTCATGACCAGATGTTAGTTTTTAAGCGAAAGTTACTGTCCTGTCCATGTGGAGCGCCCTCTCTGATGAGAGGTCGGGTCTGTCATTTGTCAGTCATAGTCAACAGTATCAATCCATTGTCACTATGTACACTTTTTTTTACAGTTGAATCTTAATATCTAGCATGTATAATATATACAAGGCCTCTGTCAGTCTAGGCTCAGTACAGCAGACTATGCACTATTTCTAGTAGTATTTGCTACCACGGCAGTCTAGTCACTTAAACGGTCGTATGCCTGACCACCGCCAAGTTTAAGCCTCTTATACTTTGCTTAAATTGGTATTTCCATTTTTATATATATACATCCCCCTCCACCTTATCGTGGTGAGGGGGTTTGAGTATGCCAAGGACCCTGAGAGCTATACCAGCGGTAGCGTAGCTACTGGCAGGGCCTCCCTTGCTGGACAGGTCAAAGGGTAGGCATCAGACGAAGAGAGACACCAAAAACCAAAAACTGATGCCGGAAGCAGCGTCATCAGCAGCGACTTGAAGCACAGAGCAAATGATGCTCGAGATGGTTCAAGTTCGTATAGCAACAGGCGTGACCAGAGTGGTTTGAACGGCTGTTGTACTGCGATGTGGAAAGCAAATGGAAAAACTACCACATTATCACTTTTCCTGGACAGTCTCTTTCCAAAAACAGAAGATCACATTAAGTGGAGGAACTGTTTTGGAAGAGACTGTGGACCTGTCATCTGACAGTTACTGATCAATCAATCAATATATACATATCGATTGATGTCCCCCTCCCTCCCTTTCTTTTTGATTAAATAATATTTTTGCTGCTTTTTTTCTTACTTCATTTTATTCCATCTAAACAATTTTCAGTGAGAAATAGTGCCTTGTTGACATACCAGCCCTGTACTGCTGTCCATAACCTGATACTCAAATATTTGCAGGTGGTGAAAGATTTGGTTTTCTTGGGCAGAGTGCTTAAGAATGTCTCTCTGGGAGGTCAGATAGATGAAAATGAGGAACATGAGTCAGGCGAAGAGTCAGAAGATAATCAGATTAAACTTTCATTGCTCTGGATGATTCGACGAATGAGGAAGATAGTGAACATCGAGGTAGTTCGAGCACCAAAATCAACAGCTATGGTAAGTTATGCATGCATTCTTTCTCATACTATCAGTTCAAATGAAATTTGCATTAAAATCATCTCATCTGCAGAATTAACATAGCATTCTAGCTAATATTACCTATGTGATGTAGTGATGGAATGTTTGTATGTATCAGTGTTTAACATAGATTATAATCTATGTTAAACACTGATACATACAAACATTCCATCACTACATCACATAGGTAATATTAGCTAGAATGCTATGTTAATTCTGCAGATGAGATGATTCCTTTCTATCTATCTATCTTTCTATCTATCATTCTACCTTGCCAGGATAGTGCAGTCAGTATAGCAGCTGGCTAGAGGCTGGACGACCGAGGAATTGAAGTTTGATTCCTGGTAGGGTCAGGAATTTTCACTTCCCCATGTCATCCAGACTGGCTCTGGAGTCCACCCAACCTCCTATCCAGTGGGTACAGGGGTTAAAGCGGCCGGGGCTTGAAGCAGGCCACTCACCTCCAGCTAGTGCTGAGGTCAAGAAAACATGGATCTAAACATCCACTCCCCCCTACACCTTCATGGCATTGTGCTTAATTAGTTAAGCACAGTGAAAACTTTACCTTTATCTTATTCTGCCTTGAAATTATAGCGTACAGCCGTGTTCAAGTGGATTGGTGCTATTGTTCTGGATCTGGGACGTGATGGACTTTCTCCTCTGGCAGATCAGCTCCTTGCACCACTGGTCCGTGAATTGGTGAGAACTGATGAATCAGATTCAGGGAAAGAATTGTGTCAACTGGCCAAAGAGGTTTCTGATTTAATAAAAAAGAAGTTGGGAATGGAAGTGTACATGCAACATCTTTCCCGTCTGCAAATCAATCTGGCTGCAAGGCGAGCAGATCGTAAGAAACTCCGAGCACAGGAGGTAAGTTTGGATTTTCTAGGTTGGAAAGGACTTTGGTTTCATCTAAGAGATATTCGTTTATGCTTTATCAGCCCTAAATCCTTTCAGGGTTATGATGCAAATAGTTGTGCCTTTGCTAGGCACTCCAGACATGTCGTGGTGCTATTATTGTGTGGTGTTTTAAATGTTCTTTTCTCCTAGGCATAATATTAACAATTTTTTTTAAATCATGTATATACAAAAATGGCATAGGCAATGCCCATCCAGCCCAAAATTGACAAGTCGTAAAAGCCAAGAGCTAATGCCAGCTGTTGGCTGTATCTGTACTTGTGAAGAACCATCAGATCCATTCAGAAAAATTGCCACGATTTTTTTAATATTATGAAAATACCAACCTAAGAGAGTTGTTACACTACATAATTAATTGTACATAGTTAATAATAAAGTTTTTCTTACATTCAATATCATGATTCATATTAATAGCCAGAACATGTTCAGCATTGATTAGTTGTCAGTGGGTTATTATGGAAGAGCTCTGTGAATTTTACAATGGAGAAATCGCCTCTCAGACAAAATATGCATTTTCTGAATGTGTTCTTTATCACAAAATTGAATTGTTTTAGTTTTGGAGGGAAAACTATGTGCAGTATTGACTTTAACTTAAGTGGGCTATGATGTGCTGTTAAGCATGACTAAAATGTAAACTTGGAATCAGATGTCAGTGTTATAGTATAAAAGAAAATAAACCTTAGAATTTCTCTCACATAAAAGTGACATATCTTCTCTTGAACTCTGGTGTCACTCATCAGTAAACGCATATGCTGCGTTAGAAGGTTAACAACAAAATATAGACACTAAGTGAAGAAATAGTCATCACAATATTATACGTTTTATAAAGACTACAGAACAGACCTATTGGTTAGAAAGCTAGTAAGATACAATTCTGTCAGTGAATGGGTTACATAATGAACTGTGCATGCTGTGACAATAAACCAGTGTGTCCCTTTTGGGGATGCTTTCTGTCCATTTCCTCCCATTGGCTAGGCTTGGGTTCTTTTCTTTTTCCCCTCTTCTTGGATCTCATGACTATGCTCCTAAGCCTAAACAGGCTTATTTCTGAACCTACACACTTGAACCCTGATGATGGGGACAGCATGTTCCTCTGAAACGTCTGTTTCTGCCCACAGAACTATGTCACAACCCAGAAGACCGCATACTAACTACGATTACATAAGCTGACATCAAATACAGTAGTTGTTCAATCATTATATAAAAAGACACTTTATTATGAATAGAAATAAAAATCATTGCATCTGTATTATTTTTCACTGCCTAAAAGTGGGTTTATTTTAAAATACAATTTCAATTGTTTCAGGTTTTGACTAAACCAGAGAAGGCAGCAAAACGAAAAATAAAGAAAAATTTAAAGAAAAGAGAAGCAAAGAGGAAAAGAATTGAGAGTATTAAAGGACAGAAATTCAGAAAGAAGAAGAGAAAGGAATTTCAGATAGAAGATATATAACATAAAATTCAAGAAGTGTATGAGAGCTACAGTACAGACCATGAAAATGAAAACGATGTGCGCAGAGAAAATGGTTATGTAGGAATACATATTCATTCCTGTAATTATTCTGGCTTTCATATAAGTTGATTTCATGTTTTATTGTTACATCATTATTGTGTATTGTTAATTTTTACAAGAGTTCATAATTATGCAAATATTTGTATCTATTTTTATCATTGTATACATAATAAAATAAGTTAATTATAATTAGTCTTTAAAATTTGTAGGTAAATATAATATTACCCATTTATAATGAACTGTCATTTTGAAATTGTAAGGATAGCCCAGATTCAATGGTTGAAAACCTGTTCTTTTTTTATTTCTTTTTTATTTTTATTACAATTCTTTGGTGTAGTTTCAGTTCTAGTGTACCATTTATTTTCCATACTGTGAAGATGGAGACAGCATATTCCTCGAATTTTGGATCTAACCAACATTCCAGAAGACAGTAGTCTTAGATATCTAGTTACTGTACCGTTCAAAAGTAAAATGGTTTAGTGACGGACAGAAACAAATAGAAAATAAACACACAAACTAGTGGTCTGGGGAAGAAATTAAACAGAGTTACCTGATCTATGCTTGCATGGCTTACTCTTTAACCCTGAAGATAGAGGTAGTACATACCTCTGAAATGTTGGTAAACTTCTACCGAGCTGCATAATGTCACATCCCAGAAGACAGTACTCTTCAGTGTGATAACCAGTTTAACTGCAAAATTTAATGTAGTGTCAAGCAATGAGTGTTCACATGTAGCATTTATGTAAACCATTTGTCTTGGTTACTGACATTATCGGAAGAACACGGACTGAGTGTGTTTGAGAATGAGTGCTGAAGAGAATATTTGGAGCCAGGAGGGATGAAGTGGTAGGAGGTGCATAAAGATCACACTATTTGTCAAGTGTAATTAGAATGATCAAGCCAGGGAGGATAAGATGGGCAGGGCATGTAGCACACATGTGGAGAAGAGGAATGCACATAGGATATTGGTGGGAAAGCCAGAAGGAAAGAGACCACTGGGATGTGGGAGGATAAATTGATCTTAGATAATGTGGTCTAGATTGATCTGGCTCAGGATAGGTACCAGTGACAGGCTCTAGTGGACATGGTAATAAACTTGTGGGTTGCATAAAATGTTGACATATTCTTGACTAGGTGAGCAACTGGTGGTTTCTGAAGGACTCAGGTCCATGGGGTTAGTTCATTATGTAAACCATCTGTCATGGCAAAAATGTGTATCTTAAGTTACAATACTGTTTTTACAGTGCTGTATAAAATACAAAATAACAGTATGTCAGTAGTTTCATTCATCATACTTAATGGTGAATAAACAAGGAAGTACAGGGCATGTGATGGTTTTTTTAAACAAATTCTGAACATGTTGGATATGAGATTCTCACAGGGGTGACAGAGAAGAATCTTGAGGGGTGTAATGCTGTGTAGTCTAGCAGAAGTTAGCAGACATTTCAGAGGAACATACAGCCTGCATCTTCAGTACTGAAGAGTAAGCCAAGTAAGTATGCAGGCAGAAGCTTGTTCTCTCATCTCTTTGACCCTGAAGATAGAGGGCCTACATTCCTCAGGAACATCAGGAAACTTCCATCAGACTACATGGTATCACATCCCAGAAAAAAAAAGTACTATTCAAATTCTGATCAGTATCTTAGACCACCTCTGTGGTCTAGTGGTCAGTGGGTCTGGAACAGGGTCCACTCAGCCTCGTGATGATAATTGAGGAGCTATTTCAAGGAAATAGCTGCTCCGGTCTAGAAAATCGAAATTAACGGCCATGGGGATTTGTTGTGCTGACCACCTAAAGGCCCAGGAAATCACTGAAAATATCTATATGTAACTGGAATGATCACAACTGCAACATTGGTCATATAGCACAAGAAATATGCCACCAGGCAAAAAAGACCTTGATCAATACATTTTCTTATTTACAGTTCCCACTCCCATTAGTCTTTGGTGGTATAGGATAAACTGGAGCATCATACAACACCAGCTTCTATGAATGGTCATTTGTATGATTACTGCTATGTCACATGTAGTGGTGATTACAGGTGGGGTTTGGATTGTGTCTTTATTTACTATTTTACCATAACTCCGAACTACAAGCAATTAAAATGTTGCTAATCACATTTTAAAATAACTGCTGCAAATGCTAAGTCTTTTCAGTCTGCAGTGTCTTCACTAGTCATTTCCTGGCACAGGTTTCTAACGGTGGAGATCTGTCAGCGTCTGCACTCGTGTCATTCCTGACTGACTGTTTCACAACTGAACTACACTCCAAATTTGTCCCACTGATAACCCTTCGACAGGAACCACACAGAAAACAGTTCTACTGTTGTAGAGGCATGTTTACCACTGTTGCATAGCAACGGTTGCAGCATGGACTACAGAAAACAGCTCGTCTGTTGTTGCGGGCAATACCTAGCAACGGCCCCTGTTTACAGAATCACCACTTAGAAATGAGTCTAAATGCCACAATATTCATAAAATTTCAAACACCAGTATCTAGAGAACCCTCATATATTTTTAACCATTACTTATGAAGGTGAGTAATGTATGATTCAAAATCTTTCAGAGTTTCAAATACAAGCTCTGGATCAACACCATGATAGTGTTCAGTCACTTTCTTAGGATTCTGATGGACCAGTGCAGCATTCCATCCTGCCTTCACTGCACCTAGGTAATCAATTTCAGGCATGTTACCAACATGGAGGGCTTCATTTGGTTTTATACTTCCATTTCCAAGTTGACACAGTGCCAACCGAAATATTCGGGAATCTGGTTTTTCAAAACCAGCACAATATGACGTTATGATAAACTGAAAATGATGGTGCAAGTCCATAGCTTCAAGAACCGTTTCTAAACGTTCATCATAGTTTGATATAATTCCTAACGGTACACGTAATTTATTAAAATGATTAAGAAGTTCTTCTGCACCTTCCACTGTCTTCCAACACTCACATGTTTTATACAATTCTATAAGGTGATCACCAATAGTGTCGAAAATTGACACATTATATGCGTTTCCCTGCACAGTGTCTTGAAATGTCTTGTTGACCAGTAGTTTCCACCACTTTTCCCAACCCAGGCCTGTCCTTTGACCAAAATTTGGGTGACTGGTACTCATGTATCGCCAATGCTTTTTGAAATTTGCGCTTATCACATTTGGATCTACAATCACACCAAACTGCGCTCCAACGTCGGCATATTTTTCTGCCGGTGGTACTCGAAAGGTCAATAGTGTTTCTGTCACATCGAATGTTACTAACCTCAATCGACTGAACTGGTGCATTGCAGGAAAACAAAAACCAGATCGAAAATAGATATTCGTAACAAAAATATGCGTCTTCTTATAACTCCCGAACTTAACGCTTTCAAACAAGTATTTTCTGATCGTGCAAACACCACATAATCCAAAAACGTATCTCTTTACCACTATAATCACAGACTACTTCGCTAAATTATGATCGATTATGATTATAACCGGCGCTTGTTGTCTGTGATAATCGACAACATGCTTTAAAAATGGCGCGTAGTGTGTATCATAGGAATGGAGTGATTTGTGGATATACTTTGAGCAGGTTTTGTATCATTTTTTGGCTGTATGTTAAGAATTACGTTGCTCCTAAATGCTATGTATAATCGGGCTGAAAGAGTATTTGTGTGTTTCTTGTGTCTCAAGTTTTGCAGAAGAGGTATAGTTTGTTCCTTTATCATAATTAGTAATAGTAATGTGCCCATATTTTCTAGTTTCTATTCTCTTTTCTTTAACACAGTGGTACAGTAATAGATATGTGCCCATATATTCTAGTTTATATTTTCTTTAACACAGTGGTTAACTGCAAAACATATTGTGTTAATTTCAAGAGCGAGAGATGCTGCTATGGCTGTTGTTTGCCAACTGAATATGTTCAAATGGCTGTAAACAGTTTTTAGTAGCAGGATTTGAACTGAAGAATGTAACAGGATAGGTGTCAGGTCAGGTTCCTTTGGTCATAGTACTACTGTATATGTAGCTGTATTTCTTCCACATTAAGGAATGCCGAATTTATTTTTGTATATGTTGTCACATAGTATTTTATGTCTTCATGTTCCTTCACTGGGTGAAATGAAATCATAGGACTTTCTCTGTTCTGGTTTTGTAATTTAGTGACTGTAAAAATATGAAATCCAACATTTTAGTTAGGTAACAAAAGCTGAAATAATTGTAATATGATAAATTTATTGATGGAGATCATATATTAAGAATATTTTGTGCTATTATTATGTCATGTTTTTGTTGATACTGATTGAATATACCCATCATGTTTTCGTGAAATAAAGGTTTGACATTTATTGTTGGGTTGTGAATTTGATTTCAGTTAGCATGAAGAACCATGGAGGAAACACCAAAGTCTAAGCGACGTTCCAGACTTACAAAGGGTAGAGTAGTAAAAAATAAATCCAGCTTGAAAGGTAAGGAACTTAATACTAAATAACCTCTGCAGTTGTGTCACTATCATTAATTATTTTACAGACCTGTTATAACAGTTTCTGCTGATAAACATTTGTGTGTTTTGTAGAATGTACACCAACAAAGGCAGTACCTCCAAAAGATCATAGCACTCCATTGGACTGTAAGAAAGTTTCAAGTACTTCAGCAACAATAAGTGATGAACATAAAGATGTCACTGAGGATGAAGATGATGAATGTAGCCCATTTCACTTTTACTGCACACAGGATACGTTGGCTGTGGGGTGGGATTGTGGCTCCCCACAACAGAGACCCAGCAAAAGATTAGGTAAACAAAAGAAGTAATGAATTGTGTTTAACATATTTTATGATGTATATAACAACAGTGTTTAAAACTATTATTTTGGACTTTGTCCAGGATTCACCTTTATTGAAAATGCTGTATTTTGGAAATTGGTTCTGTTTCTGCCTTCAGATGAACAGGACAAGGAAGGAAACCTATTCTCTTGGGCCTCTTGGTAGAGGTACTCCCCCCTACCATGCTCCATGGTTTGAGAGTAGCTGTCGTGAGTAGCCCAGTAGAATAGAGTTTTTTAATGTCCTCTTTATCCAAAGACAAAAATGGAACCAGTTAAAGAAATATAATGGTTTCAGTAAACTTGGAGAATGGACGAAGTACAAAATAATGGATTTAAGTAAGAGACGTGTTGTCAAGTCACATGTTTCTCCATGGTGCTGCAGTATTCTGTGAAACATAAGAACTACATGCAGTAGCTATCACACAGCCTGGAGAAACAACTGAATGTGACAAACACAGCCATGTACTGGATTGGAAGTATTTCCAGGATTTACCAAGTAGGGGCATAGTGAATCACAGAAGAGTTATGGTAGTTCCACTGAAGCAGTTAAATGGGTTAATATGTAGTAATAACTGTAATAAATTCCTTTAATTTCAGAATCAAAAGTTAAGAGAAAACTCACTAAAGGAAATTCATTTACACAGAAGAAACAGAGCTTGAAATCATGTTCACCCATCGAACCATTACGTCCAAGAAGAAGATTTAACATAGAGAAACCGACTGGTGATCTTTCGGAGCTTATTCCACAGTTGCAGTTTGTAGCAGATCTTGTTAAAAAGATAAAAGGTAATAATTATATAAATTTGTCAGTGTAGTATAGAATACAGTAGGGTCTGGTTTGTGCCTGTGTGTGTTTGATGTCATTCTCGTGTCATTTCCATGTAAATTTGTATTTTCACATATGTATACAGGTGGAGCTCTGTGTTTTCAAAACAGTGTCATTTGTAGGATAAGAAAGTAACATAATTTACAGTTTTAAAAGAGATGAATGGTGAAGGGGATGATAAGATAAAAAATAGATGGATTCCCTGCTGAATTTTAGTGGGCTTTTTCCACTTGAGAAGAATATAACAGATTGAAGGGATAAGGTATAGTAAAGCTATCCCTGTAACAGGCTGTGGAGGCCCATAGGGTTGTGAGATGTTGAGGCTCCCACATTTTCTAGACAGTCGGCTCACAGATGGCGGTGATTTTGTCAGCCTTACATGCCGCCTGCCCTTCATCCCCCAGGAAGATTCCTGGTTCTCATTTCTGTTAGAGGCTGAGTCAACCCCAGGGAAATAGTGTGGTTGGAAGGATTAGGTCAACTGCAAAAATGCAATGACCTCATTGGGAATCAAACCCACGACTTACTAAGCATCTTAATGTACAGCATAACTCAAAATTTTGGAAATCAGTGTACTGAAATGGTCATATAATACATGTACAGTGAAACCCTCATTTAAAGTTCAGTTTCAGTCATCCCAAACCAATAAATCAAGTGTTAAATTATCTACTTTTAAGATTCTCCTCTGATTAACAAATCCACTACTCTGCAAAGAAAATTTAAATAAGGGCATCACTGATAATTTCATGTCAATAATTGAAAAATTTTTGTTCATGCTTTACCAACAGATCAGGATGATGGAACAACACAATGCGATGAAAGTTGTGCAACAGATGGTAGAAAAGAGGATGGTACAGTTAGTACTGTGATGAAGGCAGAAGGATGTAGTTCATTTTGCAGTAAGGAAGAAAATTTGGCTGTTAATGCACCAAAGAATGGAAAAGAACTGATTTCAAATGATAAACAAAAGGTGGAAAGGGCCCATATTGTGTCACCTCATCAAGACTTGGATTTGTTAAAAGAGAAGCAGCAAAACATAGGCTGTGAGACTTTTTCTGCATTGTTGGATGATGATGCAGATCAGTATATGCTGCGTTGCTCCCAGGAGGTAGAAGAAAACTTAAGTAAAAACATTACTGTTGTTTGTGGTGATAACTCAGAGCTGCTGTTACCTGATTACAAAAACAGTGAACTTTTTTCTGTAGAATCTAAAGTTAGAAGTCCAGATATTTGCAGACCAGATAAAAATAGTCCATTCCATGTTAAGCTTAATAGTAGTGGCTCTAAGAAAGCAAACAGTCCGAAAGTCGGAACTAAGTATTATGTACGAATTAAATCGGGAACACCAAAATATTCTAAAAATGAACATGGCCATTCTCGGTCTTCAGTTAACCATTCAGGTGCTACAGTGCGAATATGTCATACTAGAACTAACACAGAATCAGCAGTAATCAATTCTGTGCCTTCTAATACAAATGAGTTTGCATTTGATGACTCATTTGATGCTGTGATACAAAATTTATCAGAGGAGGATATTGAAATGTTGAGTCAGGGTCAGATCGTTGACAAAAAGAATGCAAGAAAGATAACTGGCACAAATATTTGTAAACCAACCTCTCAAAAAGTGGAGGACAAAACTGAGATTAACTGTAAGAGAGGGAGCATACAGAGATTTGCATCAGGACAGTTGTCTCCTACCTATAGACTGACAGGTAACAACCGACCACTTAATCAGGTTAACAGCAACAGGCAAATGAATAGTGTGAATCAAGGACCTGCACTGCGTGAAGTTTCTGCACCTAGGGTTAATAAAATGCAGTTTCTACTAAAAGTGCCCTCTGCGATGTGTAGTAATCGCAGGTTATCGGATTGCTCACGCCCAGATTCACCTGTTCAGTTCAGTGAGCCACATTTTAACAAAGACATACCACTTGTAAAGAATAAATTGTTTGTTACACAACAGAGACCAAGTGATAGTGCACATGTGAAGAATAGTGACGGTGTTCAGCCGAATTCCTCTGCCATCTCTAATTCACTGGCACGTAAGTATTATGTACGAATCAGATCTAGAAGCCTGGAATGTTCTAGATGTGAAAACTGTGCTTGTGGTTTTTCAGTCAATTGTTTGAGTGCTAGTGTTCGAAAATGTCATGGTCATCCATATTTATGTAGTAAACACAGTGAGGAACAGAGGCACAGTAAAAGGGCAGTAAAGGCCCCTTGCACCATCTTGGACACACTTTAACATGTAAGTCTACATGCAATATTTATCATCATATTTCCATTATTATTAGTATTGGCAGCTGGAATAGTGTAGTTGGTATAGCGACTGGTTACGGGCTGGAAGACCAAGGGATCAAAGTTCAAGTCCCAGTGGGGGCAAGAATTTTCACTTCTCCATGTTGTTCGGACTGGCTCTAGGGCTCACCTGGCCTCCTATCGAATGGGTACCAAGGGCTCATTACCCAGAGGTAAAGTGGCAGGGGCATGAAGCTGACCACTCACGTCCAGCTAGTGCCAAGTTCAAGGAAACATGGGTCTGTACATCCACCCCCCCACCCCCAATATGTCCTCATGGCATAGTGCTTTATGAGGCAAAGTGAACAAGTTTACCTTTACCTTACACTGTATTTAAGTTAATTTATGAGGTTTGTTCAAATGCAACATCTTGGGGGATTTTTCTGTGTGAAGGAGTAGAGGCCATTAGAACTAGTCCCCTTCGGGGGTTAAGGCAGCCATCCCATTGACACTAGCTGCTGGATGCCCTATGAGGAATCCCCTGGTTTGCTCTTGCAACCACTGCAACTTTGATATCTTCATCCCAACTCCCTTTCTTAAGGGGCTGATTGTATGGAAATCATGTGATGACAATGTTCTGCACAGTGCTCACCACATGGGGATGGATGTTGTATCATGATACGTCTCGTGAGGATGCCAAGACACTTTCTCTTGATGGTTGTATGAAGGTCTTGGAGGGTTCTGCAAAAGAACTGTGCTTTGATGGTGACATCAGGGTCCCTGGATGAACAGAGTGACAGCTGTCCTGTTTTGCACTTGAAATGCCAGTATTTAGTTGCATCAGTGCTTTCATGTACTCTGACACCCCTGTAGATTCTAAAGGGTTCTGATGTTGGTGAATAACACACAGAATTACTAGGTTTTTGGACTTTTTCCATCGTCCAGTATTCTAGAAAATGGAAAACATGACGTTTCAGAAACTGGATCTTGTCCAGTGATTGAGATTAGCTATTTTCTGAGTGGCCCAACTGAGCAGGTGTTCCCCCCTCACCTAAGGATGGAAACAGGTCCAGTTTCTGAAATGAAATGTTTTCTGTTTTCTGGAATACTAGATGATGGAAAAAGTCCAAAACCCCAGTAATTCTGACAAACTTGTTTTGCTGCACCATTGTCAGATTCTTGTGTGTTATGCATACAGCTGCATGATCACCTGTGGCTGGCCATATTTGCTAGAAGAGCATCAATTAGTTTTTATTTGAACAGCCTTCATTATTATTATTATTATTTAGTCTTTACTTTAAGGATGAGTTGTTAATTTACTTGGGTTGCTCACATTTGTAAGTTGTTCTGAAAGAGACTGTAATGATGTTACATATGCTTTGAGAGTTGCATATGTAATGCATGGCATTTTGCCAATAACATGGTTTCTGTACATCTTATATCATTTCTGAATCTTGGAATATGGCAGAAAAGATGGTCATGTTTTTCTCTGTTGGTGTCCACAGTTGTATTAAGGCAGAAATGGACAGACAGTTTCCATAAGTGCTTTGTGTGCAATATTTTTAGAAGTATAGTAAGTATAATTAGTGCTGTCCTACTGTTGGATTAAGTGTTATATCAGATTGAACAATGGTTTGGTACCCAAAATTACAAAAGGGGTAGATATTGAATTAATATTGTCACGTGTTGGGTATGTCACGCGACAAATAACTTTACGTGGGTATTGGATTTAGCGAATCTTTATTGAACATTCACTCTTACACACCGTACAATTATTATCACTTGTAGTGTCACTTGACTTCTGACCTAATATATCAATGCGACATCTCAACTATCCTTGGCCATGGCTAGATCTCAACTGTCTTCTGTCTGTATCGTATGGCGACTAGGTTCCACCTGTCCCTTGCTGTCTGTAGCTCTTGGCTTATGTAGGTGTTCTGCGGACTCAGTAGAGGACACCCCTCGCCAAGGTTCGATCTCACGTGTTCGGCAATCTGTTGCTTCAGGAACACTCCTTATACACTGGTAACGAGTTTTGTCTCATCCGTTGTTACTCAACGGCCTTCTGTTATTCATCTCCGGGGAAACGCGTTCGTTGTTTCGGCATTGTCTACGCAACGGCTTGCTGTTATTGCGTTACCATGGAAGTGCCTATTCCAAATATATGACAATATCTATGATATCAGTGCTGAATTACCTCCATTTAAGATTTTCTTCTGTTTGGTGTTCAAATTCATTGTTCCCAAAATAAAGCTTAAATAGGAATTCCAGTGTGATAAGAACTTTTTTTCTTCAGACCATTTTCATTACATATATGTTTCTTTCTTCGCCATGCTTGTTATACTTATCTTACAGTAAGAAGTAAGGGTAGAGTTATCCCAGTGCTTAATTAAGGACCACACCATGAAGACTTATGTGGGAGTGGAGGTGTAGTTGCTCCATTCTTGACCTCAGCTCTAGATGGAGGTGAGTGGTCAGCTTTACCCCCCTGTCACTTTGCCCCGTGGGGAAAAAGAAACCAATACCCATTTGATAGGACGTATGGTGGACCCCAGAGCCGGTCTGAATGTTATAGACAAGAGAAAAATCTTGCCTCTTTCTGGAATCGAACCCCAGCCATCCAAGCCAGTAGACCATTGCTATACCAACTGAGCTATTCCAGCTCTGCTTTCCTCACAGTAAACAAATAAAATAAAGAATGTTAGTTTGAAATATATCTTAAAATTCTCCTTTTTCTTTATGTTAGCTTTTATATGAAACTCAATTTAATATGACAGTAAAAATTGTTTGGTTGCACTTGTAAAATTGTGTTCTGTGTAAACATGAAGTAGCTCCTGAAGTCGACCAGTAACGATTATGTTCTGTGTTTCAGTTAATGTCGTGCCAAAATCATCACCACAAAAGTATACACCAGAGGAGATACAGAAGAAACGACTAGAAGCAATAAAGAAACTAGAAATGAAGAAGATGACCATGTTGTGTGAAAAGGATAAGCATTGTCATCTTTCTAAGGGTCCCTGAGCAGATAAGATGTGCACACCATATGTAACATAATATCATTTTGTACCACAAAGTGTGTTATGGTACAAGCTTTCATAACTTTCTGTACTTCAGCTGGTAACCTTCAGTTTCAGGTTTCATCCAAAATCAGTTGTTGGTCTTTATCTTACTATACATTGATTAATATCAGGGAAGAAATGCTAAGTTACTAAAAATCTTGCTTATTGGAAGATTTCACAGGATAATAGATACAAGTGCTGGAGAGGTGAAATGCGTACAATTTTACTGTATGAAAAATATATTAATTTTTAACTTGAAGCATGTATTTCTCACATATAGGAAACCTTTGTTCTGCCTGAAAGGTGACTAGAAAATACCAAATCTTTGTCTGTTAAAAAACATTGAACTATTTAGAAAGAAAACTGTGGGCATTTTTAAATTAGACTTAATGTAAGCACTGAACTCGTGTTTTCAGTAGTGAGTCTTCACCATTGTGTAACAGAAATACAGTACACCCTTAAGAGATGTTGGATTAGAGGTCCTTACAGTTGTGACTATGAATAGTACATTTGGGTTTTAATGCCATACGGTTCAGAAAAAATCCTGTTTTTCAGAGAAGCATATAGAACGTCTATCTTCACGATCGAAGAGTAAGCCAAAAACAAACCAGCAGCACCTCAGCTTGTCAACTGCTTCTGGTGTCTTGCTAGGCATACTCTTCAGTCTTGAAGATGTAGGCAGTATTATTCTGTGAAACACTGTGCTTTCTCTGGACTACACGGCATTCCAACCCATAATGCACTACACTTGTATCGTAACCAAAGTTATGGTGCTGCGGTTAGCATCTTTACCTTTATTTGGAAGGGGATCCTGTATCATAATTTTCTTCAATTGTTCAAGTTAAGTTCCATGATAATACTGTAAAATATTCAGTTCCCACTACTAACATGTTTTCATACTCACATTCTGTAAAGTTTTCCATCCTCTTGACCCATGTTTGGAGGCAGAGGTACTGCTTATTTTATGATATTGCCACAGACTAGTGTTTCCTCACATTTTCAATATTTTGCCTTTCATAAAGGTAAAGGTTTCAATCAGTGAGCAAAACTCTCTGACTGAGAGTCCAGTGCCTTATTTTGAGATGAACAGGTCCCTTTCCATGTGTTTGCGTATAGTTTTGTGCACAGTAGAAAATTTTTATCTCAAAAAGATTTCAAGGAATTGGGTTTGAGATGTAAAATTTTTGCAGGAAGTCTTTTTACATTTTCTTAATATCAGCTGTAAATTATTCTGATACTATTTTTATCCTATTTCTTTATGTCATTTGAAATGAATGCCATATGATAATTAGAAATGAAAGTTACTGAAAAATGTAATTGAAGTTTCAGTAAGTTTGCATTACATAATAATATAGAAACTGAGTTTTCATCTTATTCTGTGTATAGTATATCAGATACTGTAAATAAACAAGTTGCTAAAATGATGCTCCTAAGAAATAAATTGTAGTGTGTGGTTTGTATATACTCAGCTGATATTGTTCGCAGAGTAGCTTTCAGAAGAGTGCCTGAAGAAAATATACTTCACAGTTACACTGAAAAGAGATTATTAAATTGTGAAAACATTCCTATTGTTAAAGTATTATTATGTGTTATCTTGTTAAATTGCCCCGTAAAATAGAGATATGTTGTACAGTTCATCGTTGATACTGATTTCTTTAGGAGAATAGAATCACCTCTTCAAATATAAGATTAAAAAAGTCATACAGTAAAATTATAATTAAGCAAGAAAACTGTCATTTTGCATTCATCGACTATATGAATATAAGTGAGATTTTGTTGTATGTTATTTAATTTGCTTTCTGAATATTTGCAACAAGTTGGAAATATACCAGTGTATGTATATGCTTTAAGACTCAGTGAATGATATTAGATTTTCTGGGTAATTTTCTACTTAAATTTTACTTGATACTGGACTTGATCAATTATTGTAACAGGATTATAAGATTCATTTTCTGTGTAAGTAGAATCATTCTAGTGAATCTTATAAAATTATCCTTGGTACTGATTATATTGGTTTCTGAAATTGTATGAAGAGTTTAGTACTATTCTGAATTATTTTAGGAAGAGTCTGATTTCTATGAGGATCTGTTGTTCATGTGTTAAGTAATATATTACTTTCACTTTTTCAAGAAGAGAGAATTTCTGTTGTGTGTAATGCGAAATAAGTTAGGAGGTTAATTAAATGTGTTGCAGTGGTAGGTAAACATGTATCATGTGATAAATGTTGCATAATATTACAGTTCAAAAATTATATTTTGATTATGTTATTTTCATTATTTTAAATACAGTGCGACCTCTCATAAAGAATACAATCTTATGGGATGTGTCACCATGTCCCATGTGTTGTAACCCACATTCCTCCAAAATGTAGATGAACTACCGAACTACATGGTGTCATATCCCAGAAGATAGTACTGTTCATAGCCACCACTATGAGAACCTCAAATCCAGCATTTCTTTCTTAGTTCTAAAACCCTCATATTCTTTTCCAATCTGAATGTTATAGCAAATAAAGCAGATGTTTCACATGTCAACTAAATCTGATGAAATGTGCTGCAAGCTCTCAACCTGATGAGGCAGCTGTGTTTGCCTATTTATTCGTACACGAGAGGCCTCAAGGACAAAAAAAAACTGCTATTTTATTTCACAGGAACTACTTGAGCTAGAGTGATGGAACTTGAAATGTTTACTTATTTCTAATGTGACAGTAAGTGGAACTAAATTGATGCATTGGTAAAATTAATCACCAGATGCCAATGGTGGTGGCTAATTACAGGCAGATGCTTAAAACATGCAATAGACATAAAAAGAATATAAAGAGAAAATAATAAATCAACTGGGATTATAAAAATTAAAGATTCTCTATGGTAACTGTATTCCTATTTAAAGTATTAAAATACTGATTAGTGTTGTTACTACTGTTAGTAGTGTTGGCACATCTAGCTGAAGGGCTGGACATTGCACTGTTGATTATGGTGGAACTCTAAAAGTTTGATGTATGAAGACTAATGTAACCTTGATATACTGGCAGTTTTTTTTCCCCCCACATAAAAATTTAGAGGAAATGACATCAAGTCACAATTTCAAGAAAAGTCAGGCTGATGAAAGCAGCTGTAACATAAATTCTCTAATTTCTGTTGTGTAGTTTGAAAATTATTGGAATCTCTTGGGCTCTGACAGAATTAGAGCTGTGTATAGAACCTTAAGGCTCTCCATTGAAGAAAGGGTTTTGTTCTGAATTGAGTGAGGCGTAGAAGCTTTAGTGCTAAAAAGATACATGAGTAACATGTTGCTGGAAATGCAGTTTACTGTAAAGCTCAATACCAAGGTAGTTAACACAGTTAAGAACCAAAATTAAAACATTGCCAATATTGTAGTTAAAATGGATGCTGTTCATCTTACAGGTGAAAGAAAGAACACAAATGACAAGCCACTGTGAAGGCCTAAAATCAGTTAAAGAAATAACGCTGGTTTTCTGAATATTGAGGTCAGTGTAATTTTTAAAACATCAGTTCTTCACCACATAAATATTGTTTCTAAACATTTGCAGTCTATATTGACTTTTGTTGCTCTATAAATATTCAGAACATCACCAAATATTAGAAAAGTTGGGCATATACAGAATATCCTAGGGGGAAAGGTCAGTATTCTGGGAGGCCATAGTATCAGTCATTCTAAGCAAAGAAATGTATATGTACATGTCCTATTCAGAACGGTTTTCAAGCTAGAACTATTTCACTGTACAGATGAGCAACATACCATGTCCTCACACAAGTTTCAAAGGAAATAGCTGTATCTTGGAAACCGTTCAGAATAAGAGGCATGTACATACATATTTTTTGCTCAGAATGGCCAATATTGTGACCTCTCAGAATATCAGTAAAGTTGTCTTTGTGTTTAACTAATTAAACATTTCCAGAGGAGTGGATGTATAGATCCATATTTTCTGGACCTCGGCCCTAGTTAGAGGTGAGTGGTCAGCCCCAGTCACTTTACCGTTGAGGAAAGAGACCACAGTTCCCATTAGACAGGAGGCTGGGTGGACCCTAGAGCTGGTCTGGATGACATGAGGAAGAGAAAATTCTTGACCCTACCGGGACTGGAACTCCGTAAATGCAGTGGGGTGCAGGGTACAACCCCGTGGAAGGCCTATGCCAGACAATATAGAAAATGAGAAGAAATTTTCCAAGTGTGTGGACAAAAGGGGATCTAGATGATGATGATAATAATAATAATAATAATAATAATAATAATAATAATAATGTTGCATGACGCCTACAAATCGGAATAACGGAGCCAGAGCAGACGCCCATTGCTAGGCAACGGCTCTGTAAACGCATTCCCGTGGCAAAGCGGGTGCAAGCAATAATCTAAGAACTGCCGTTTATATGCAAAGGCGAGGTAAACACGCCTTTATAACTTTAGAGGAATTGTAAGGAAGCGGTGTTTTCTGTTGTGGGTGCCCCGAGGCTATAAACGAGAAGAACTGAAGGAGTCCCTAGAGAGAGAACCCATGTGGAGGAGGGGTCGAATACCTCCACCGTGACCCTGCGAGTCATTGGAGGCGACGAAAAGGGAAGTCTCAAATCTAAGAAAGTAAAATATATTCACGAGTCCCAAGAGACTCGGACCCGAGAAAGACTGCGTTGGCAAGGGCCAGCAGCATGTACAAAAGACAGACCCGTCCTCTCGTCAGAGAGGGCGCCCTACAAAAATAAGACCGTAACTGTCAAACAGTAATAAATATTTGGTCATGAGGTTCGACACCTAGACTTACCGACTGACTGTTTGTCGCAATGCGACTTTTGACTTTGACTTGAGTCCCTATGAGTCGGTAGTCGAAGGTGATTGAGAAGAAAGTAAAGGAATTAGACCGAAAAGAAGCCTTTATATGTGCTGTCGCGACAGTGAGACACCGTTGTCAGGATACGACTAGTGAAGACTAGGAACACTAGTGTGCGTGTAACGGTGAACTATAAAGTGTGGATATTAGCAATAGCGCTGTAATTGCCTGTAGTTCCGAGTTGTGTACACAAGCGGTCAAATGTCCAATCCAACCCCCGTCTATAGTCACCCAAATACGTGACTTACAGTTAATTTCGTTATTATTTGCGTACCAAGTGAACAGCTACAAGGCCAATAATAGTTCAGTTCAGTTCCTTTATTTCAGTGCTTGCCAACAGTAAGTGGCCTGTAACATGCAAACACTGAAAATATACTTAAAAACCTAGGCTAAGGCTAGAACTAGGACCGGAACTAATACTACTAATAAAAAAATAAGTAAAGAAACGAACATGACAGTCGAGTAATTATTAATGGTATTTCGTATTTTGGAAGCCATGTGATCATATCGGCGGGAGGGTCGGCAATGCTAATATTTTATATAGTGTTCATGCCGGAACAGTACCTCATATTGGTCCGCTAGTCACACCCTTTCCAAATTCATTATTTGATGCTAATAGTCTGAACCACTGAAGTGTCGTTAAATAGCCCATAAATAAAAAAGTAAGAACGGAATATAATAAGATTTTGAAGTATGAGTATGAGCCTCTGTAATCCATCACTTTGGAAGGCATAACATTTTCGCTTGAGATGTTTCCTATACTGGGTTAAAATGGCGGAATAGGCACAAGGCCGAGCTGTTTCCCCCCCCGACTCTGCCCCTTGTTCACTGGTGACACGTGTTTAAATCTTCACGCCTCTCTATACTAAATCAATCTGGGTCAAGTCCGCTTCACTCACTGTTGTCACGGCTTGTCTTCATACTCAACTCGCTGGTGCCGCTGACGCTACCATTTGTCGTGTGATATATCGCAAAAAATGTTAGAACCTTGAGACCGCCTGCTCTTCTAGGATGTGATGCCGTTTAGTTGCGTAGATATTCGCTCAAGTTTCGGAGAAACGCATCCTGCCTCCGTATCTTAGGCTTGATGCTTGTGTGTACTTATTGATTGGCCTAATTTTCGACCATGGAGATGGAGACAACACATTACTCGAAAACTTCGGTAAATTTTTACGCTTTGGATGTCTCTTAATTCGGCATTTGTGGTACCCGAATGGAGCTAGACCAAAGAACTTCTGTTACCACATGTGGTCAAAGCATGACGATACCAAAATAACTAAATAAGCATTCGTGACATAATGTGTTAGTCCTCTTACACAATTTTACGTAACATGGTACAGTGTCTGCGCTTACATTAACTACCAACTCCAGCATCGCTTACTGGTCTTTTTGAAGCCATATTTATGGGCCGTCCAGCAAACTACTCGTGCAGAATCATGTAATTCCGAGGTCCGACCTGTACTAGACTACACGGTGTTACATCGTAGAAGATAATGCTATTTATATCCTCCCTCGCGAGAACTTCAAATCCAATGCAGGAAATACGAATTGAAAAACAAAAATGAGAAAGTAAAATTTCTCTCTTCAGGGATATACCGGCGTGTATTCCGTTGAAAGTAAACTGACGTCTCGGACGAACATGTTGCGTCATATTTAGGGTTAGTTAATAAGCCAAAACAAGAAAATAACATGAAGAAGGTAGCAAGCAAAGCAGAGCTTGTTACATGCTACATACTTGGCTTCTTCGATCCTAAGGATTGCGACATGTCCTTCCGAAACGTCAGTTGGCTTTCAACGGAATGTACAGCGTTATATCTCAGAAAATAGAACTCTTCTTAACCTCTGCTGTGAAAATCTTAAATCCTGCAGAAGGGAAAATAACTTCTGCGGCTCTGGTCTTGCTACACTATAATCGGAAAGGAAGACATAAATGAAAAGCTAACAGGAAAATAAATGAATTTTCCTTCTATGTTGACATCGTTGGGAAGATATATGATATCCGTGCACTAAAAATTGCTTGATGTCTCTAAAAATTCCATTAATTCTGAGTCGATTATCAGAATTCTTCTGACGACGAGGTTTTACTTTCCCTTCTCAAATAAATATTTTAATGAATTTACGCATGTGGATCTTATAGATACGGCGATGTGCCGGGAAAATATTTGAGATATCTAAAAATAGATATTGAAACAAAATGATGAAAATTAATTCTTCAGATGTCAATTTCAGCAACATTAGTTGTGTGCTAAACGAACGCATGGTCCATTTATGGAATTTAAGAGGCTTAAAGCTCACTGCTGTTGAAAGTGATATGTGTGGACTTTTGAATGAGAGGAAATACACGAAAGCGTGCTATCCCTATGCGTCACCTTTAATAAATAATTCGTAGAACGAAAGTTCTGGAATGCCAATCATATGCCCGCTGACACATTAATTTCCCCGAGAGGATTTATTGGTGCCCGCGGAAGCTTTAATATGTTCATAATAATTTATTAATTTTTTGATGATCATTATTATCATCACAGCGTCAAGACCGGCTCTGGGGTTATCCAGCCTCGTATCTAATGGATTCGGGGAGCTATTTCCCTAGGGACAAAGCGGTCGGAGTATTGAGTCACTCTTCTCCATCTAGCGCCGGGGTTAAGAATGCATGGAACTATACCTCCACTCTCCATATGCCTTCATAGCGTGGTGTGCTTGATAACAAAGGGAGTACTTCACCCTTGCCGGTGATTAAGAAGCACATGGTCATTTTCGATTTGTGAACCGAAGCTTTATCCAGTGTCGAGGACTTTTAAAACTTTATATTGTTTTCAAGTGTCTCATTAATTGAGGGGTTGAGATGTGGAACTGAATAAAATCAAATTATAATTTCTTAGAAAAAGAATTATTATTCGCTAGAAATCTTTTGTGAGAGATTATATACCGAAATATTGTTTCTGAAAATATGACAACCAAAGGTGAAGAACTAGTTGTAAGTAAAGTAAAGTAAAGTAAAGTAACGCTATCCCTGTAACAAGCCGTGGAGGCCTATAGGTTTGTGAGACATCTAGGATCCCATGTTTTCTAGACAGTAGGTTCACAGATGGCGGTAAGGTTTTCAGCCTTACGCGCCGGTCGCCCTTTACCTTCAGGAAGATTCCTGGTACTCATTTCTGTTGGAGGATGAGTCGACCCCAGGGCCATAGTCCGGCTAGAAGGGTTAGGTAACCTGAAGAATCTAATGACCTCATCGGGGATCGAATCCGCAACCTTCCAGCTTTTTGCATAGTGTCTCAACCAACTACGTTACCGCCTGCCCCGAAAAAGTAATTGTAACATAATTATTTCAATTATCACCCGTTTTCGATAAATTTCACACAGTCATCGTTATACTCGTCAGTATAACCTTCGTTGATGAAGATCACTGTTTTCTACGGTGTGACGCGTGTAGTCTGCTAGATCGTCACCAGCATTTCGGGGGGACCTGCTGAAGCCATGTACATGTACGTACATATATGAATGTATAAGGGTAGGCCTTCTTGCCCCTTGCACCGCGAAAGCCACGTACATAGTTACGAACGTTTCGAACAAACCTTCTTCAGTCTTCAAGGTCGATATAACGCTATATTTTCTGGTAGATAATTACGGACGTTTCGGAGAAACACGCAGTTCCCATCTTCAAATTGGGGGAAGTAGGTTCTTCCGAAACTTCGGTAACGATATGCCAGACTCCACGTTGTCACATCCCAAAAGACAATTACCGTTGTGAGAACGTCACATCCGCGTATAATTCTCATAGTTGTCTGTCACCTAAGAAATTTTGACGACTCATATCATAGCGTATCGTTCAAGCATTACTGTTCAGCTTGTGAAATGAGGCCGGTTTATAAATAAATACATCCTAATAAAGGTAAAGGTAAAATTATCCCTGTACTTAACTAATTAATCACTAGGCCATGAAGACGTATGAGGGAGTGGATGTATAGATCCAGATTTTCTTAACCTAGGAACTAGTTGGAGGTGAGTGATCAGCTTCACGCCCCGGCCGCATTACATCCGGAAAGAATCCCCGGTAACCATTGGATAGTAGGTTCGGTGGACCCCAGAGCCGGTCTGGACGACGTGAGGAAGAGAAAATTCTTGACCCTACCGGGATTCAAACTCTGACCCCTTGGTCGTCCTGCCCGTAGCCAGTCGCTATACCGACACCCAAATACGTCCTAATAATATATATAGGTTTTATTCAAAGTTTCATAAAGCCATTATACAAGACCGGAACCGCCTCTTCCCAGTTCTCTGTATAGAGTAATGATTTCCTCGCTTTATTAAACGCTAAATTCAAGACTATATATGATAGAGTGATAGAGTGGAAATGGGAAAATACCACGGTTTAATGCCGTCCGAATTACTTTTGTGTCTATGGGTACACAAATTATGGAGCAGTACGTAGCTCGATATTAAACTAAAACCGATTTAACTTCGTTTCGAATTAATGCTTGCGACGAATAAGGAGAAATTCGTGCGAAATTAATTTATATTCCAACAGTAACAGATACAGCTCTGTAAGACGCATGGAATATTCATGAAGTGAATTTAAGTTCGAAGAGAGTCAACTTGGATAATTTATTGTTAAGTTTATCACCTCTGGGACGAACATGCAAACCTCATACCAAGTGTCATCTCTTGGGAAACACACCTGCAAACTAAACAAAAACACTCAACATCGCATAATTTACGAGTATAGTTGGGTGTTGCATTAGTAGTATCACTCTGGAAGAAACGTATAAAAAGGTAAAGCTGTCCTTGCAAGAGGCAGTGAAGGTCTCTGGAATTGTGAGACGTCGAGGCTTCAACATTTTCTAGACAGTTGGCTCACAGATGGCGGTAAGTTTATTAGCCTTACCCGCCGACCGCCCTTTACTCCTAGAAAGATTCCTGGTGCTCATTTCTGTTAGAGACATAGTCGACATCAGGGCCATAATATGACTGGATGGATTAGGTACATTGGTAAAAATACAATCACCTCATCGGGAATCGAACCCGCGACAAAGAAAATACCTACTTTTCTTCTAATAAGAATATACACGTATGTATCGATAGGTTATTGAAGCTAGTCAGAATTACAGATGTATATTTATACCTTTTACTAAATAATTTCGAAGAGCCAGATTAGCATTGTCGGTATAGCGACTGCATACGGGGTGGACGACCCAGAGGTCGGAGTTCGAGTCTCGATAGTGTTAAAACATTGTCTCTTTTCCATGTCTTCCGGACCGGGTCTGGGGCTCACCCAGCCTTCTATCCAATGTGTACCGGAGGCTCTGTTCACGGGGATAAAACGGCAGGGCCGTGAAGCTGACCACTCATCTCCAGCTAGTGCCGAGGTCAAGAAAATGTGGATCTATACATCCACTTCCCCATACGCCTTCATGTCGTAGTGCATAATTGGTTAAGCACAGGGACAACTCTACCTTTACTGAACTATTTCGAAGAAGAAATAGGTCAGTCAGTATTCCAATTGCGCTGTGGGCCGAACGACCAAGAAATCCAGGTTCAATTTCAGTTCCCCGATATGCTAGTCTAGATGTTTTGTTTAATAATTACTGTCCTTGATTTTAGAGCTGGCTGTTCTGAACAATGAAGATCACAGTGACCGCGGGGTCTAAGGCATGAACTGTCTTGCTCGTTCGAACGCTGAGATCGTGGGCTCGTATCCCACTCAAGGTATGGACATTTGTGCTTGGGTTTATTCTGTGTTTATGTTGTCCTGTATGTAGGTTGCGGCCTTGCGAATGGCTGATCACTCCTCAAAGGATTTTTACCGACACTGTAAGAAAGATTACGAAATGAAGAAGAGGCCAGGGCCCAATAAAGGGCTGTAGAGCTATTGACGAATGAATGAAAGTTCTCTGCCGATGCTGGCGAGACCACTAATTTAGATAAGGCGTGTAGGGGGTGCATATGGCTTATAAAACGGACTCAGTTACCCTCTGTTCCACAGCATTGCAACCACTTCCCCGCTGCCTCTTGACATACTTCTTACACTCAACCCCAAATCCAGATTTAATAACACGACTTGTATTACTAATTACCGAGAATTAGGGACGTCACGGAAATTCTTTTTTTTTTTTTTACTGTATAACCTGATTATCTTACTATCCACAGTGCTGCTTCTACAATGACGGTTTAGGCTCACTGGCCTGCTCCCATTTGGAATTAAATAATTCTGAAATTCGAATCTCATGGACAGTCAGCAGGACCCTTGAACGGGGGGATCAGCCCATGCTATACGCAGTTCATAGGAATAAATCTGTACCACAAAGGAGTAAGTTCTAATGTACATATAATCGTACAATTACTTCAACCCTTATGCATCTGAGTTGCAGATACTAGAATTCTGGATTACGTGGTATGTTACGGCATTTAAGAACACACTACAATCAATACACGTAATTAATTTCATTAAAGACGACGTAGAACAATGAATTGTATTGCTTTTGAACTCTAATGACAAAGTTTAAAATGTAGGCATTTCATATTATGTAAAGTGTGACACGAGGTGTGATTTTAATTTTATGCTTGCGCTTATATTCAATTGCGGTAATAGTGATACATAAATTGCATTAATTTCTGAGCACGTAACTTCCATATTGCTTCATCGTTTCTACCAGATCTGCTGATTTTGTTTGATCGGAGTCGAAATAAGTTATCTAGATTTATAGAGATAAATAAAATATGATTATAAAGAAATGTTTGCTTATTAAATGTTATGGAAAGTTAAGTCTAATGGGATCATGAAGTGTATCAGTCCTTGCTGTGTACGACCTCTGGCATTTCAAAGTTGAAAGTAACTTATATCGCTGTTTGTTATGTATAAACGGAAATTTTTGGTACCGTAGCGTCTCTATCAGAATTTTAAGGTTAGCCACACGCATCAGTGACGTACCAGTTCCGTACCAGTGCCGTCATTCGGTTAGAATCAGCGATGAATTTTCGCATATATCCGTGACTCATCAGTGCAGTTTCAGTATCAGTGTTAGAAGTTATGCAAGCGGCCTCCGTAGTCTAGAGGTAACGTTCCCACCTCATGACTCGTGGTACGCGGGTTCAAAGCCGGCGGAGGTCGTGACATTTTTTAAGGGCGGAAAAATTCAGGGAACAAGTCCTCCTGGAGGGACTTTAAGCCGTGTGTCCCGTGTCGTAGCTTTACGGCACGTAAAAGAACCTCATATCTCCAAAGGAGGTCACTGAGCCAAATTCAAGGACGTTTCCCGCCCAACAGTAGTCTCTAACGCCTCTGATAGATGGGGGAAGCATTATAGATACCGCCAAGCCAAGTTCGCTCGGTCGGGACTGATGGTACGCACCATTATCGGTAGGGTATAGAGACTGGTAGAATATCATAGAGGGAAGCACAATGGACCAATACAGGTCTAAGTGCATGGGGAAACCCACCCTCTCCAATAACTAACTAACTAACTAGAAGTTATGCATTGTCGTCAATACTTAGTACTGATTTGGTTTTTCGCTATGAATTTCTCTACTGAAGAATTGGCTATGCTTTCACTGATTATAGGTGAAGAAGAACATCCAAGGAAAAAGAGAAAATGGATTCACCAAGCTTGGAGTCGAAAGAGAATTTGAAACTCTAAAGAACTAGTCGATAATGAAATCAAATTTTCGGAATACTTCAGGATGTCACAATATACTTTCAGTATATTTCTCAACAAAACAGGGAATTATTTGAAAAAGCAATGCACCTATTGGAGACTAGTAATTACATCGAGGGGCCGCGCCATAGTTCAAGCGGTTAGTCGCTGGCTTCCCACCGCGGCGTCCCGAGTTCGATCCCGGGTCCGGTCAAGTGGGATTTGTGGTGGACAAAGTGGCGCTGGGACAGGTTTTCTCCGAGTACTTCGGTTTCCCCTGCCAATCTTCATTCCACCAATTTCTCCACAATCACCCTCACCTGTCATCTGGGGCTGGTACAATAGGCCAGAAGTGGCCGCAGTACAAGGGACTTACTCCCACCCCACTAACAACAATAACAACAACAAATTGTGTTTCAAGACAAAGCTAGCTATCCCTGTAACAGGCCATGGAGGGCCATAGGGTTGTGAGACGTCGAGGCTCCCACATTTTCTAGACAATCGGCTCGGGGATGGCGGTAATATCAGCCCTACGCGCCGGCCGCCTTCTACCCCAGGAAGATTCCTTGTACTCATTTCTGTTACAGGCTGAGTTGACCCCAGGGCCATACTGCGTCTGCAAAAATTAGGTCAATTGAAAAATCCAATGACTTCACTGGGAATGAAACCCGCGACCTTCCGGCTTGTAGCATAGTGCCTCAATCAATTACTCTACCACTTGCCCCCTTGTCCAAGATAGGGGAAGAAGAAAGATATATATAGGAAGGAAACTTTATTATTCAACAGAACGGTTCAGAAGTTTCAACGTTTCTAACTTCAACGTAATATAATTATAGTTAGTTGTTGTTAAATGTCTGAAAATATTCCGTTAGGTTTTGTTGAATGAGAAGAGTCTTGTTGCATAGAATGGCGATCATTTGTAGGTTCAGGAGGTTACTGGAGTGGAGCAGAGGATGACGGAACTGTTGAACAGGAGGTGTGGGCCAGAGAAGGACTTTTCGAAGGATTATGTTGCCAGTAAAGAAGTCGGCTCTGTACTGTTTCCACATGTTGGGCTCTGCCCTTCCTGCATTAGCATAGCCATTTCGTATTCCTGGACCGTCTCAAATACCCTCTATTCAGCCGTATTCAAGTAACATGATGATAAGGTTTTTAAAGTTGGGGCTTTACGCCCCAAATAGAAGCATCAACAGGTTGTGTCTGATAGACTTGAAAGGATTCTGACAATTTTGTATACTGTACTTCTTTTGCCTTGTTTTGGACTTCATCCATCGTCTGGTATGTAAAAGACAAAAGACCACGACGTTTCGGAGACTGGCTCTTTCTAACGGGCCCAACTGAGTAGGTTTAGCCTTCCCCACCCACCTGAAGACGGAGACAGATCCAGTCTCCGAAACGTCGTGGTCTTTTGTCTTTTACATACCAGACGATGGATGAGGTCCAAACCAAGCCAAGAGAAGTACAGGTTGTATCTGTGTTAGTTGTGCTGGCGTTGTTTCATTTTTATTTATAATATATATTGTAAGTGTTGATGCAACTGTTTCTTGAGGTTGAATTTTTCTTCCTACTGCTGACGTTCGCTGTGTTTATCTTGATGGAATTCTGTTATCGCCTCCACTGTTTCTATCATCTGTGACCGACTGTGGATTATCTGTTATTTGGGATTGGGCACACTCTCTCTCTCTTTCTGCCTTCATTAGGTCTTGTGTTTATTCATCATGATCTGCTTCTGCTTGAGTTTCTGTTTCTTTTTTTTTCCTTCTCTTGGAAATAGTTCTTTAAAAATAAGATCTAATAGTTTTGACGATGGTACATCAGTACAAATATTATGTTTTTGGACATTAATCTATCGTTTTGACTTTATCTAAAACCCGTCCTGTTTTTACTTGAAAAGAACATTCTGAAGACGGAGACAGAACGGTTTTTATATAAAGAGAAGACGATGGATATTATCCAAAAACATAATATTTATACTAATTATTTAGGAAGATTAATTATTCAGAATATTTGTATCTTTTTACTGTTATTGTAACTTATCCACTTTTTATTATTCTTTTCTTTAAGGATTTCCTGTAGTTGTCACGTATGTTGCTCCGTCTAGCTTTAGATGTTGATCCTGAAAAATAATTACATCAGGTAAAGAAAAAATATATTTACAATTAAAAATCTATAAATAACAAAAATTCCTGTTGATTTGTATATTTTTTTTCATATTTCAGGCTTTTGGTTACAGGAAACTCCCTGAAAACAGTTTCATTCAGTTAACATCTTGGCCACAGTGCAGTGTATCAGAGTGTAACAGACACATGCAAAGTTATAGTTGGAAGTCTGGCGACTGTAGTAATGCCCACACTTGCAGAAGAAAGATGGAAGGAAATCTCTACAGAAATGCATGAACTTCGGAACTTTCCAAACTGGCCGGAAACACTGGACGGCAAGAAATTTACCATCCAGGCTCCTCCAAATTGTATGCTCCATATTGGCAACTGCAAGAAAATATTTTAAGTTGTCTTGTCAGCGCCTGTTGACGCTCACTGCAGTTCCATAGCTGTTGATGTTGGTGCATACGGGAAGAAATAGCGATGGTGCTACTTTGCGACATTCTAAGCTTGGGAAAGTACTTGAATAAGGAACTTTATGTATGGCAAGAAAATCTGTACTACTGGGAAAAACTAATGAAGCTCATTATGTGACTGTTGGAGATAAAGTATTTCTCTTCTGATGAGACTATACTAAGGAAAACTATTGAATAATATTGCGAAAAGTATCTATAACACTCGTTTTTGCAGTACAAAAATTATTTAAAATGCATTTGGTTATACTAACTCAAAAATTTAGAATTTACAATAGAAAATTTGAGGCGAAACCTGAAAATGCCGATTACCTTATATTATCAACTTGTATTATACATAATTTTACAAGAATCACGGCAGTTTAACTAGTCCTAGTGAATTAATAAAACAACGAAAAACACTGGAAAATTTATATAAGGAAGGAGGAAATTTGACACAAGATAATTTTTGCACAAGGGAATAGTACAAAGAATACTTTACCTAAGTAGCTGGATCTGTACCATGGCAGGCCAATGGAGCCTAATAACAGTGTGTTTATTATTACTACACATATGTAACATAATGTACATAGTTATTGAATGTTATAACAAATTAATTACCTTATATCTTGTTTCTTAAAATAGACACTACTTAAAAAAATAACGTTTTACTTACCACTGCCCTCATATCTTCACTTATCTCCTTTTTATTCCTTTCAAACTGTTAGTCATATATTTTGGATTGAACAAATCATAGATCACCATGTATTTGCCACAAACTCAATTTTTCGTCTTTAATTTTCACGAGATTTGATTAAAAAGAACCCTTCAACAAAGAAGCCGTAAGTACGAACTACAATATAAATTAATGACCAACGCCGGTAGCTTGATCGGACACACTGTTCAGTTATGCTTCAGTATGAGTGAAAAGACAGACAAGAATACTGTTCCCCCCGATACCAAATTTCAAGAAACGGACGTAGCACTGACACGGCGGAAGAAACACCTGCTTGACACGTCTGAACGCGCCCGTTATAACAAAAACAGCAATATTTGTCTAGCACTGACACAGGCTAACGGACCCTACACGTCACTGATAAGTGTGAATGCACTTTTATTTATAATGGATTGTTTTTTTTTGTTTTTTTATTGTTTCTTTTTTTGCTTTGTGGTTACAAATCCAATATTATATTTCTCAAACAACAAAGCGGTTTTACTGAAATACAAATAAACAATTTCTCCACAACATCGAAAACTCGATAGAAAAGTTCGGGCCAACTCCGTGGTTTTGTCCGCAGGCGAACAATACCGACCGAGCGGCCGCCGCTTGTCGGCGAAGTTAGTGCAAAATTTAGCGGATAGAGGGTGTCGCGTGGTCAGCGCAACGGATCCCCATGGCCGTTAATCTCGGTTTTCTATACCGGAGCCGCTATTTCCTTGAAGTCACTCCTCGATTATCCTCACGAGGTTCAGTGGACCCAGTTCCAGACCCACAACTTCTCAGAAAATATGGTAGCGCAGGGAATCGAACCCGGACCTCTGGATGTGTAGCTAGGAATTCTGACCACTAGACCACAGAGGCGGTCTCTTCATCCTATCAACCCCCCCTATATTCTGCCCAGACCGATAATCTTCTAGAATAACTCATAGACTTTTTTACGCAGAAGACATCGGCAAGCATGTCGACGTAGCTCTAACCCCCTGTACACATACTCAAAGAGCCGTCTATTCCGACTGAGATATCTCATGATGTTCCTGTATTGAGCGTTGAAAGAAATTATTAACTTCTCAAAGCCACTTTTTGCAAATAACAAAAACTCAGATTCCAGGGATGCCATTCGCTACAGCAAACTCCCAAATAGATATATAAAATCGATATATTTGAACACACGGTAGTGCTTTGAAAGGCTCACGGATGGTTCAGTCGGTGTAGCCGTGGCATATGATCTGAGAGACTGATGAATCAGGGTTCGATTCCTGGTAGGAACAAGAGATTTTTATCTCATCCATAACTTACAGACTGAAGCTTGGTCCCACCGAGCCATCTGTACAGTGGTTGTAGAAGGCTATTTCATTGGGTGTAGATTGGCCGGTGTGTTAAGCTGACCATTCATAAAGTACAGTCCCTCCTGAGAAGGTAATATTCCCTGAGCCAGCAAGAAATTTCTTACTAATTATGGAACACAGAGGTCTATTACTAAGTTCACAGTCCACACCCTCACATCCTATTTCTCTAGATATACATTGTCTAGATGCACACTGTCCGTTGCTTAGATTGTCATAAGTAATCTGTCGAAATCCCACAACTTTTCTTGTGTTCTTTACTTGACAAGACACAGACCCACACTAACTGACAGATCAATTGACTAACTTATTCATGTAGCAGTGTCCTTGATAATACAAAATATATTATGGTCCCTCAGCTACTCAAGGTATTCCCTTGGCTTATATGGAACCTAAAAATTCATTATCATGTTCGTAAGAGCCGACATGTTTATATCTTGAAACAACTGAGTCTAGTCCACATCTTCAAAACCTCTTAGTTAAAACTAACTTTAATATTATCCACCAATCTATTCCTAGGTCTCCTAAACTGTTTCTTCCCTCACGTTCTCAGACTAAAAGTCTGTAAGCATTTCTCATCTCTCCCAGTAATGTTACATGCCCCTCTATTTAACCATCCTTGATAGTCTACAATGCTTTCTCGCTTTACGCAATAAGTGCTTTCCCAAAAAAGATCACACATGACAAGAACTAATTTTCCATAAGAAATAAGTGAAAATTGGAGTTGCGTGCACGGGCTTGAACATCATATATTCGTGTAAAATATTTTAATTTGTTTCTTATTTCATTTTAAGGGTTATTTTACTGCAGATTTTATGTCATCGCTGCGCGCAGGTGTAGACGCGCAGCTTCCGTTTTCAACGCCACGCAGTCGTCCGCCATATTGTATGATACTGACTGCGCAGTAGCGTTAAACTTAAATCACGTTAATCAAGACGACTGCAATAATATGATGTCATATCTAATATTTATAATATTTCCCTATTCAGGGACCGGACAACTAGAAGGAGCGATGTGTGGGGAGGGCAGGACTTGCCAGTGTTAAGACTAAGTTTACTTCCGGTTCAATATGCGATGCCTGATACGAGCCATTTTCTTCCCGAAAGGCAAACATATCATCACACTGGCCTCTAATCTTCGGCGCATGTCCTTACCAACATCCAGTTTCATCACCTTGTTACGAGGATGACAAAATTGTCTTTGGCAGCAGACATGTTTGAAGACGAAAGTAGAAGCAAATGAAGTGGGTGTACAGATGGTGTGTGAAGAAACTTATTTATATGACATTATTTACAACAGAACCACATGTAATCCTCACGCACAAAAAGGGGCGTATCATTTTAACTCGAGCTTTGAGTAACTTAAATATTAATTTATTAAAACCTTTGCGATTTCGATGTAAGTTTCCTGACGTTTCGGAAGGAATTACTATCTCCAGTTTCAGATTCAAGATGAATCCAAGAAAATCAGCAAGATGTAGACAGTGAGAAAAACTCTTCATTCTTATCTTGCTCGACCCTGAAGATGGAGGTAATAGGTTCCTCCGAAACTTAGATCAGCTTCTGCCGGACTACATGGCGTCAGATCCGAGAACCCTTAGAGAGAAATGATGCTTGTACTAGTAAATCTGCTGCAACCTCCTTATGTTAATTTCTCTGGAGGTCTGAACTAAGTTTAGAGCTACACTGCTGTGTTTCACTCTGTAGGTCTAGGGCGTTAATACACTGGAAACTTCCACGCATTTAATTAAACATATTTGACCCACAGGCAAAAACGTATGATGTAAATTACTCTGAGTTAATTACCCACACTTAGTACATGCACTCTGCTACTGTACCTCACACGAAGTTGACGCTGATAAGCATGAGTGTTAATGTGAGCTACACGCCCATTCACCAGGAACATGGGTCTAAACCAACATACTCAAGCAGCACGTGGGAAGATTGTCTCGAGTCGTGTACTGTAAGATTGTTAATTTATGAATAGCTAATGTGATGTCAGTTCTTGAAAAGTAAACTCTAATTTTCACTGCAATTTTAGAAATGCTTATTTCTGTTAAAGGCTGAGTTGACCCCAGGACCATAGTGCTGCTAGAAGGATTAAGTCAATTGAGAAAAAAAATCAAATGACACCCGTCAGGAATCGAACCCACGACATTTCGGCTTCTATCATGGTATCTCAATCAACTACTTTACTGTGTTTGAGGTTCTTATCACTAAAAATAAATTTAGGTTGTTACAGTACTATTGTTTGTTTTTTATTTTTTACAATAACTAAAAATATAAACTAACTTTTCCTGATTTAGAGAAGAAAATGCGTCAAAAAATCTATAAATTTGTTTCGGTTTTGTGGAGGCCCCGGGGCGGCCGCTCCAGGCGCTCCCACTTAAATGTTTCCCCACCTGTTTGTGAACTTGTAAACTTCATGTAACGGATGAAATAATATTACATGTACATCAGTATACACAGTAAATAATTCTGAATTTATTTAGCCAATGACACATCTACGTACAGTTATTTGTTAAAGTATTATTACATATATTATATACGAGAATAGGGAGTTGTGATAGCTCAGTCGGTATAGCGACTGACTACGGACTGAATACCGAGGGGTCGGAATTCGAACCCCGGTGGGAGCAAAAATTTTCCCTTCTCCACTTCGTCCAGATCGGCCTGGACATACTCAGCCTCCTACCCAATGTGTAACGGGGGCTGTTTCCCCGGGGGAAAGTTTCCGGAGTTTACGATTATTTTGCAACTACCGCCGAGGTCAAGAAAACGTGGATCTACTCGTCCACTCCCGCATACGCCTTCATGGCGAAGTGCTTAATTAGTTAAGCACAGGGACAAATTTCTTTGTACCTTACTTACGTGAATATACATAAATGTTGGTTTATTGTTTGGAATATGAAATTGAACGTACGTTTCAATGCAGAAAAATAAGTAAGATTACGAATTATCAAGAAACAGTAATTTTATTCACTTCATATACAAGTTTACATAACATTCTACTGATAAACTTTAAAGGAAACGGAAGTGAAATGTAACTTTTTTTAAATTACCCAAGCTAGAAGTTTCAAATCTTGCATACTAACTCTGCTTATAAGTAAAATTTGTTCAAAATTTTATTTCGATTTAACGAAGAATTCTGGAGTTAGTACCATTAAAAAAAAGATTTAATTTCCAAAATTTTTACGCTTTTCCCCAAAATTTCGGCAAATTTCGATTAAATTTTGAATTTGCGCTTACTACATTATCCTAAAAGAACGTTGGCATGAATTTGGCCACAATCTTATTAGTTTACTTCTGATAAAACATTTCACTTAGTCAAGCATGAAATATACGAGTAATTGCTTCATGCCTGTAAAATTATGTTTTAAAAAAATTAAGTTGAAATGTGTTGGAATAATCCATACAAGATTGTGTCAAACCCAGCATTTTCTTTTTTGCTAGTGGGGTGGGACTAAGTCCATTGTACTGCGGCCACTTCTGGCCTATTGTACCAGCCCCAGATGATAGGTGAGGGTGATTGTGGAGCAATTGGTGGAATGAAGATTGGCAGGAGAAACCGAAGTATTCGGAGAAAACCTGTCCCAGCGCCAATTTGTCCACCACAAATCCCACTTGACCAGACCCCGGGATCGAACCCGGGCCACCGCGGTGGGAATCCAGCGACTAACCGCTTGAGCTATGGTGCGGCCTTCAAACCCAGCATGGTGGACAACCTAGAAAATACAATAGCGCATATATAGCGCAATTTTTCTAGGCCTAGATAGAATTAATGTATGAAAGTGAACCTAGAAGACAGTAGAAACTATATTCAGGATCGTCATCACAACTATTTAGTATTTAACGTGTTACACTTCATCTGCTACATGTTTCGACCCAGCTATTGAGTCATCCTCAGGTGATAAAACACTTAGAAATTAATCAAATTTCATGTCTTTTATCTTATTGAACCTAAGTACTTTGTCATTAAGCTTACATTACATATATTACATAATTAAATAAATATCACGTAGTCAATTGGTAAAATTTAAAATATAAATATAAACTTGAAATATGATAAAATTATATTGATGTTGAATAGAGTTTCTGCTTATGAACAGAGATGCGTGCAAGAACCAAAGACTAGGTTATAGTATATTTCATGTTACATAAACGTTGCATGAGAGGCTTTATGTACGTTGTTATTTTAGCTTGTTTCTTCAGCTTATGATGTTATTCCCTTTTAATTGCCAATTGAAGTGTCTCCTTTATCAGGAAATGAGAGCTCGCCCTCTCCCTCACACTGTCTGGATACATTAGGTTTTTACGATGTATGGAACACACCGTGTTAATATTCATATATGGAAATTTGTGCTGGTACCGTACGTGGGAAGGAACATGACATCCGTCGAAGTGATACAAATTTCAATGTGAATATAGATCATGGAGTGGTTTAAATCTGCTGTTATGTTCACACTGTGGTATTCTGGGTTTTAGCACGTGTAGTCTGCTAAGTGTTATCGACGCGTCATAGGAATATACTGCCTCCATCACCAGGGAAGGGATGAACAGAGAGGAGGCCACGTGTTCTTCAAAACTGTTGGCGAACACCAGATTATAAGGTGTCCATACTGTCATGAAACGAATTAATTTCTTAGAGGCTTCCAATGTGTTCCCCTTTTTCAGTTATTCTCAATAGAAAACTTTATGTTCTCATCAGGCATTTCTTCGTTTTAATTTTGTGTGTAATTTATGACGCTATCTGTACCTAGATTACATAGCTTGGAATGGTAGACTGACAGATGCATGATCACTTGAAATGTATTTGGAAGGAAAGAGGTACTCTCCTGGAATTTGTCGGGAGGAACTTAGGAAAACCACTAAAATCTTCAGTCAGGACAGCCACTGTTCAAGCCGAGCTTAGAACCAAACACCTCATGAATATAAATCTAGACCGTTGTCGCTGCGCTAACCCTCTCAGTGATATATCTTCACGTTAAGTTTTAATGTTGTTATCTGTTTCGGCCTTACCAAATTCTTTTGTTTTTTAATTCGAAGGTCTTCTTCCTCTCGCTTATGTGATTATGAAGACTACTATTTTCTGATATTTGACACCGTGTAGCCTGGTAGATAACTACATTTTGGAGGGAAGTACTCTCTCCAGCTTTCATTCTTTCCCTACTCTTCTACCCTGAAGATAGAGGCAGTTAATACTTCCGAAACATCGGTGACGACCTACCATATTACATGGGGTCACACATCAGAATACAGGAACACTCACGGCCTTCCCCTATTTTTATCTAAATCGAATTGATAACATGCAGATATGTTTAAATTGTTATATGTATTGTCAGGAATTGAAGAATCATATTCTAAGGGCAATATTATAAGTGCTTTGCACAAAATGCACGAATTAACATATAAGCCTGTAGAGAAAATTGTATCGGTGCGTCTCAGTTTTATAACGATTGGAAAAGGATGAAGTAAATATGTTTGTACCATTTCGATCTGCTATGCTATTATCGAAAGGTCATGAAAGTAGCCAAAAATACTCCTTTGTCCACGATAATTGAGTTAATTCAGACTTGCGCCATATGTCCAAGGAGGCACGCGGTAGTTGGTTGAGGCACTATGCTACAACCCAGAAGGTCGCGGGTTCGAGTTCCATTCAGGTGGATTTTTCAAATTACCTAATCCTTCCAACCGCACTATGGCCCTGTGGTCGACTCAGCCTCTAACAGAAATGCGTAGCAGGAATCTTCCGGGATGGGGGGGGGGGGGGAGTAAAGCACGGCCGGCGCTTAAGGCTGACCTCACCTCCATCTGTGAGCAGATTGTCTAGAAAATGTGGGAACCTCGACGTCTCACAATCCCATGGGCCTTCACGGCCTGTTACAGCGATAGCTTTTCCTTTTTACCTTTTTACCTTACCAGATGTCCAACATGTCAAATGAGTACACATACTAAATTTAGTAGCAGTCTTTATTACCGAAGCAGTTTTTAGATTAAGTTCAATTAAAAATTACCGGATAATGCAATTTGATTTAAATCATAGAATTGCTGAAGAACCTAGCATATTTCTGTAAGATATGGCCTCTTTAGGAGGTCAATTTTGAAAGGGAGCCTTAACATTAAATTTACACAAATCATTCAATTTTTGTTATAGATACGAACTTTAGATACAACTGACATTAAACTCTCCTCCTGTGCTCCATTGTCGTCATTTATTACTGCACACAATTACGAATTATTATACCTGTATACTTTATTCTTCTCATATATTAAACTGATTTTATTATCAACAATGTAACGTCGATGAGCAGAGCGTTGCTAAGCAACGGCTCGGTAAATAAACCTCAACAATAGAAAGACTGTTTTCTATGGGGTCCACGCTGAGACCGTTGATATGCAATGGTTCTGTAAACACAATTCAATAAGGGAAGACGGTGTTTTCTGTGGGGTACGTGCAGAGGAGTTATTTTAAAAACAAACGGCGCTACGGTTCAGTTCTGAGTTCTCGGTAGGAGACAGTCAGGAAAATTTCGTCGACTTGTGAAGACTTGAAGTGTGATTTGAAGACTTTATGTGTGTTAAAATGCAGTGAGATTGGGAGTGTGTAATTTGGTGAGACTTGTACAGTTCTCATGTTATAAATCCGTTGCCAGGAAGCGGAGAGTGACGACTAGTAGAAATACACAGAAGATTAGTGTGGTGTGACTGTAAATTGTGTAAAGCAGCAATAGTGTTATAATTATTTGTAGTTACGACCTGTAGGTTGTTAATAAATCCAATTACCAATCCAAACCCGCGTCGCAGTCACCGAAACATGTGATAATAATATTCCAACCTTATCTATATGAACAAATTTTAAATAAGTTGCATGGAATTAAATTAAATTTTCTTTATACAATTTGACGCCCCTAAAGATGGCCATATTTAGTCGAGACATGTTAGGTATTTGATCGTTCTTTATTAAAATTTGGTTACATTAGATTGTGCCTTTGAATTTAATTTAATCAAACCGAATACTGAAAAATGTAGGGATATAGCAAAAATCCAATAGTTCAAAAGAAGCAAGGATAACAGATTTTTCATTTCGTATGTAGATATAAATTCAATATTTATTTAACTCGTCACTTTGTAAAGTACTTGTGAACTACGTTCTACAATACAAAACTAAGGATTTACGATATTTGGTCGAATAAATGTGTTTCCTTGTGTGGATTTTGAAATCGCTTTTTAGCGTATGAATACCGAATAATTTAAATTTAAAATAATTATAAATGTACACACTTGGAAACGTTACGGAAACAATTTATGGAATAATTTATTCACACAGATGAGTGAATTTCTGAGTTTTATATTTCATTTTGTGTTCAGAGCTTGTTTCACTAATTCTGCAATTTTCGCAGCATTTCCTAAAGTTTTATGGGTTATTTCATGAGGCTAGGAGATGCAATAGCTCAGTCGATATAGCGACGGGCTACCGGCTGGGCGGCCGGCTTTCGGTTCCCGGCAAGGTCAAAAGAGATTTTTCTCACCTTCACAATACCCAGACCAACTCTGAGGTACATTCAACCTCCTATCCGGCGGTAAAGTAGCCAGGGCTTGAAACTGATCGCTCCCCTCCATCTAGTGCCTAGATCAAGAAATATCTGATCACACCTCCTCTCTTTCTTACGTCTTTACGGCCTGGTGCTTAATTAATCAAGCACAGAGACATGTTTATCTTGATTCCTCATCTTTATTTGAACACGCTGTTTCTCTCTCGGGCTATATGGCGTCAAATGGTAACTTGATAGATCATGATAATTCCGAAAGGATATTGAAGGAAGCTTACCCGCCGTGACAAGGTGCTATCCGGCCGTTCGTCCAGAGGGACTGGGAAAACCCCGTTCTCCAATCGAGATTTGAACCGAGAGTCCTCAGAATACATGAGCCGGCATAGCGCAGTGGGTATAGCGACTGGCTAACTGCTGGGCGATAGAAAGGTTGGAGTTCGAGTCCCGGAAGTGTCAAGAATTTTCTCTTCACGTCTCCAGACCGGCTCTGTGGCCTACTCAGCCTTCTATCCAATGGTACCGGGAGTAAAGAGGCCGGGGCGTGAAGCTGACCATTCCCATCCAGCTATTACTGAGGTCAAGAAAATGTGGATCTATACATCCACTCCCTCATAAGTCTTCATGGTTTAGTGCTTAATTAATTAAGCACAGGGACAATTTTACCTTACTTTTTATCCTCAGAATAAAAGTCTAAATGGTTAATCGTAAGTCAACCTGTTTGGTTTTATTTGTTCTACTTGTGGTTTATTTAATGACACTGCGAGTGGCTTATGTAGTGTCGAATTTTAGGTCGATCGGAAATATTTTAGAAGGAGGCGATCGTGACCCAATCGAGTTATTATTCCGGAATTTGCCTGGAATGACTGAAGAGAACCATGAAACCTCCAGTCACTATAGATCGTGTGGTAGTCTAAATTCGAACCTAGCACCTTCCGGATACGACTGTAAAGCGCTACTGCTATATCAACTCGTTCAATATCGATTATCAGAAGGCTTCTTCCAAGAGATCAGTCCTACTTCAGGAATTAATTTTTGAGTTCTTTCAGACAACTGAATGTGAAGCAACGTTACGGGTTTTGTATCGGACCGACTTGACGCAGCGAGTCTGACTGTGCCTGAGACCACTAACACAGATAACCTCACAGTATCAATGAAGAAATTTGAGTTCTTCTACGATATAACGCCGTATAGTTCGGCGGAAGTCAGCCGACGTTTCGGGGGGGAACATGTCGCCTCCAACTTCAGAGTCGAAGAATATGCCACGCAAGAAACCAGCAGGAAACAGATAGAAAGCTCTGCGGAATGTACCTCCGAAACGTCAGTTGACATTCAGTGGTCTATACGTCGTTGTATCCAAGAAGATAGAAATCTTCATATACACATTTGTGAGAACCTCAAATCTATTCGTCCTACAGAATATTATGGATATTTTAAGTTTGGTGTAGTTAATGTTTCAACAATTTTTCGGATCGAATGAATCTCATTGAGTATTGCATTATTTGATGTCTGTTTTCTTTAATCTATAAGGACCCCGGTGCGTTGGGTGTCGTAGTAAGTGACATTTGGGCGCCGAACTATGGCGGCCGACTACATGACGCCGGACATTTGGGCGCCGCACTTACAATCAACCATCCTGAAATTATTTTTTTTTTCGTAGCATCTGCAAAATATAAATGAATTACCTAAGCTTACAGCTGGGTACGAAATAAACCATTTCACCGTAAATTATGGAGAATATTAATGGAGTTTCATGAAGGGGTTTGTTTTTTTTAATAAACATTTGAATATGAATATGTACCGTATCCTTGCATATGAATTTGCTAAGTACGTGAAGCGGCGCAGCTTATGAAATGAGTTAATTACATATTCTAGGCATATGTGTACTTCAAGAGCTCCGTGCTGTATGTGAGCTATGGCTCAGAGTTAATTCCACGATAATTAACGTCTGTGTTTCTCTCGATATGAGGTTAATGAATGAATAGGGAGATAAATGGTGTAATGCCAAGATATTCTCTTTTTCCATCACAAAGTCCCGGGTACTTACATGCTCTTAATACGTCTAGACACTGCCAACATACAAAATTAGTCTTACGTCAGTGTTAAATACTTCCCTAGTACATTAAACCAGATTAGTTTTTTATTATACTTAAAATCCTCACAGTACTGACTGAGAAGAGTACTAAGTGACGTAATGACGTGTCATGTGGAAGTTAAGTGACGTTTCGGAGGAACATATTGCTTCCAACTTCAGGGTCAAAGAGCAAGCCAAGCAAAAGCCATCAAATCTTACCGCCGATCTTGTACTCCGAACACCGTGGTCTATTTTAGGTAATTTTCTTGGTTTTAATTTTCGGCACTGAAATTGGAAGCACATATTCCTTGAAAGTGAACCAAAGAATATAACCGAAGTAACTAGTAGTGGTACACCAGGGACCTTAGCACCTGCTTGATTTTCTTTAGTCCTGAAGATAATAGCATTATGTTCCTCCGAAACGTCAGACTACACGGCGCCCCATTTCAGAAGATCATCATCATCAGTAATCTGTCAAGACGACAGGTCCACAGTCTCTTCCAAAACAATTCCTCCACTTAATGCGATCTAGAGCTTTCTCCTTCAAATGACAGTATCCTCTTCTGTCCCCAAGGTCATCCAGCATCTTCTTACGTCTTCTTCCTCGTCTTCTTGTCACTTCTATCCGCCCCTCTATCTTTCCTCCAATAACTTCTTTTAGAAGGCAGTTTCTGCGTAAAACATGACCAATCCAATTAGCCTTCCGTTTTCTTATTTCATGTAGGATATTCCTCTGCTCACTGACTCTAATTAACACTTCTTCATTTCTCACATAATCGGTCCAACTGATCTTCTCCATCCTTCTCCAACACCACATTTCGAAACTTTCAAGATGTTTCTGATCTACTGCCCTAAGTGTCCATGTTTCAGCCCCATACAGAGCTATGCTCCAAATGTAGCATTTCACTAGTTTCTTCCTCAAATTTAAGTCCAATTTGCTGGTAAAAAGATTCTTCTTCTTGCTAAATGCAGCTTTTGCCATGGCAATCCTGGATTTAATTTCACAAGTACACCTTCCATCATCTGTTAACAAGCTACCCAAATATTTAAAACATTTCACATTCTCCAGTTGTTTTTGGTCTATCTTTATTGTGACTGGGGTTGGTTGTCTCCAAATTTCCATTAATTTTGTTTTCTCCACATTCATTTCCATGCCATAGCACCTTCCAATTTCAATTAGTCTATCAATCATGCCCTGTAGCACAGTTTCTTCCTTAGCCATTAACACAAGGTCATCTGCATATTTCACAGTTTGAATAATTTGCCCTCCTACTTTGAAGTCACCGAGCCCATCCAGAGCTTCCTTGGTAAGGCATTCGCTGTACAAGTTGAACAGAATTGGTGATAAACAGCATCCTTGTCGAACTCCTCTTCCAATCTGCACACTTCCTGTCTCCCCCCTGTCCAGTCGTACTCTAACTTTCTGATCCATGTACAATTTGCTAATCAATCTTCTTTCATGCCAATCGATACCTGTTTCTTTCAGGATCTGCATTAATTTGGTCCAGTTTACCCGGTCAAATGCCTTCTGCCAGTCTATGAAGCAAACACACAGTTCTTCATCTATCTCCAAAGTTCGTTCCGCTATAATTCTCATCATCCCAATTGCATCCCTGGTTCCTTTTCCTCTTCTAAATCCAAACTGATCTTCTCCAAGTACATCCTCTATTTTCCTTTCAATTCTTCTTTTAAGTATCTTTGCCATTATCTTTGCTGTATGTGCAATAAGGCTTATTGTGCGATGGTCGCTGCATTTTGTAGCTTTTGTCTTTTTCTTTAAGGCAATCATTGTCACTTCTGTAAAGTCCTTGTGCCACTCTCCACTTTCATATATAGTGTTCATTAGTTTTGTCAGTGCTTTCAAACCACCTTCTCCCAGTAACTTGAGCACATCTCCAGGTACATCATCATCTCCGGTAGCCTATCCCTTCCTCATTTCCTTTTTTGCTTTTTCCACCTCACTTTGTGAAATATATGGTCCTTTCCCGTCTGTATCTACTTCTTCTTCCGGTTCAACTTCTAAGGTTTCTGGCCGATTAGTTCGATCATATAGTTCTGTAATATAATTTTCCCAAATTTTCAGCACTTGCCTCTGATCTACTATTCTATTCCCCTGGGAGTCTTCGATGCCAAAAGTTAAGGTGCCTTGAGGTAATGGTTACTTAAATTATAATAAAACTGGAAAACTGCAATCCGAAACGGAGAACGCACCTCAGAATTCTGAATTCGTATTCACAGCTAGGTGTAAATTAACCGATACTTACTAAATCAGGAAATGAGCGAAATCCTTTGTGGAGCCACCAGCCGCTCAACTTGCAATCAAATTCCCATTTGTTTGCTGAAGGTTTATTGTCGTTTTCATTATAACCTGTCACTGCTCCTTCAGATAAATCCAACCCATATACTCAGGTCCTAAAAAGGAACACAAAGCCTTGGACCTGGACTGATTCCTTGGATAAACGACCTAAACTAATGAAAATGGATATGAGATTAGCACTTGGAACGTACGAAGTTTGTATAGAGCAGGTTAACTCAGGGCAGTGACAGAAGAAATCTTAAAATATAAGTTAGATTTAGCGGGAGTACAGGAGGTCAGATGGGATGGAGGTGGCATCGCACCAGCAGGAGACTATACATTTTTCTATGGAAAAGGGAATGAAAATCATGAATTATGTACAGGTTTTTCGTACATAAGAGAATCGTATCAGCAGTTAAGAGGGTAGAATTCATTAGTGGTAGGATATCATATATAATACTAAAAGGTCGCTGGTGTGATATCATTGTTATGAATGTTCACGCCCCAGCAGAAGATAAAATTGATGACATAAAGGATAGAATCTATGAAGAACTAGAACATGTACTTGATAAATTCCCGAAGTACCGTATGAAAATTTTTTAGGAGATTTCAATGTCAAAGTAGGGAGGGAAGACATTTTCAAACCAACAATTAGGAATGAGAGTTTGCATGAAATTAGTAATGATAACGGAGTTAGAGTTGTAAGCTTTGCCACATCAAAAAATCTTACTGTCAAAAGTACAGTGTTCCCACATCGTAACATCCATAAATTTTCTTGGACATCTCCTGATGGGAAGATACACAATCAAATTGACCATATTTTGATAGATAGGAGACGGCACTCAAGTATACTTGATGTCCGATCATTCAGGGCAGCATATTGTGATACTGACCACTAACTGGTGCTGGCAAAGGTTAGGAAAAGACTGGCAGTGAGCAAACAAACAATACACAGAGTTCATATGGAGAGGTTCAATCTCAAGAAATTAAATGAGGTAGAGGGTAAAGAGCAGTATCGTGTTGAAATCTCAAATAGGTTCGCGACTTTGGAAATCTTGGAAACTGAGGTGGATGTTAATAAAGCTTGGGAAACTATTAGAGAGAATATAAAAATGTCTGCCAAAGAGAGTCTAGGTTATTATGAACAGAAGAAGCATAAGCCATGGTTCGATGAAGGATACTCAAAATTATTAGATCAAAGAAAGCAGGCCAAATTGCAATGGTTACAGGAGCCAAGCGAGTTAAATGGGGATAATCTGAACAATATAAAACGTGAAACCAGCAGGCATTTCAGGAACAAAAAGGGGGAATATCTGAAAGACAAAAATGACGAGCTTGCAATGAACAGTAAGAACAAGAATATTAGAGACTTGTATAGAGGAATAAATGACTTCAAGAGGGGTTACCAGCCAAGCAGTAACTTAGTGAAGGATGAGAATGGTGACCTGCTTGCAGATTCCCACATTTTGAATAGGTGGCGGAAGTACTTCTCTCAGTTATTGAATGTACATAGGTCAGTGCTATTAGGCAGAGCTGAGCCGTTAATACCTGATCCACTGGGAAGACCAAGGCGTAGGTGGGTGGACAATTTTAAAATGGATCTTAGAGAGATAGGATGGGATGGTATGGATTGGATAGATCTGGCTCAGGATAGGGACCAGTGGAGTGCTCTTGTGAACACGGTGATGAACCTTCAGGTTCCATAAAATGCTGGGAAATTCTTGAGTACGTATAGCTCTAGTACTTAGAGCTGACAGTCCACGAAAAGCTGCGCCGTGGATGGGCAGGTCCATTCGTGAAAGTTGAGGGGTGTTACGATTAGTCATTCGTCTGCATTCAGTGCGAGCGGACGTCCCAAGAGCATTCTTCCTTGTACAATCAAGTTAAAAAAGGTTTGACTCTAGGAGACATATTAGAGTGTATTATTCTCTAATTACTGTATTAATATTGTGACGCATTACCTTACGTCCATCGCCGCGCAACGGCTACAATGGAAATTGTTGAGTTCCAATAGCGACAAATCGAATACAAACAGATCGTTGCGAAGGAGCGTTGCCAAGGCAACGAATTGCCGAACACATGAGTTTGGAATAGGCACTTCCATGGTAACGCAAAGAACAAGGAGCCGTTGCGTAGACAATGCAGAAGCAACGAACGCGTCTCCCCAGAAATGAACTACAGAAAGTTCGTTGCGCCCGTTACGTAACAGCGGACAGTAGAAACGAAACAGTGAGGAATGGTGTCTGGTATCCAGTCCGCAGAACACCTACATAAGCCGAGAGCTACAAAGACAGCAACAAGACAGCAAGAAGTCAGTACTGGGATAGCCGTCGCCGAAGACAGTTGAGATCCAGCCACGGCCAAAGATAGTTGAGACGTCGCATTGAAATATTGGGCCAGAAGTCAAGTGGTGACGGAGACAATATTTTATTTTATTGTTTATTTTTATTCGTTGATTTTCTTTTTTGTGTATTTATATTTGTACATTTTTTCTATCTCCTTTAACATGCCACCTACACGAAGTAAATTGAGTGGAAAAGTGTTGCATTCACAATCAAGGGAAATTGTTAGTAATGTATATAAGTATATGAAAGAGGCTGGGCCAACAGTTACAGTGAAGAACATAGGAGTGGAAGTAGGTAAGGCGACAGGTATATCGGAAAGTAGTGTCAGAAGAATAATAAGAAAAACAAAAAATATCGAATCTGGGGCTTCCACTTCCTTTTCGACACCCCATAAAGAATGACCTAGGAAATCTCCACTAGCCACTTTGGACGACTTTAACGAGTCTGTGGTGCGAAGAACAATTAATGACTTCTACATAGTCGAAAAACGGAGATCTACCCTGAAAAAAAAAATTCACGAAAAGTTGAAGAAAACGTTAGATTTTCAGGGATGCATCTCCACATTAAAGAAAATTATTTTGAAACTGGGGTTCCGCTGGAAGAAAACAAAAAAGAATCGGACATTGCCGGTGTTGCCCCTTTAGAATAGACCCGTGTAATATGTAAATAAACTCTTCATGTATATAACAGTAAAAAGTGTATAATAGTGTATAGTGCATAATTGTCTGCCAGTCGGCACTTAAAACTTAACATCGGATGTGTGAACATCAACGAGACTAAACCACCATCACTATGCAACACAATGAGGTAAGATGTTATTTCCTTTTGAGAACGCCTGTACTGCATTCCCCGCCACACTTGCCGGCATGCTGGAGCTCTCCCCGCCGCTACCAATACTTCTCCTACTCCGCGTCGGAGGACTGTCACCTCTAAGTACTAGAGCTATAGCTGCAGAATTGGCGACTTACTGCCTTGTTTCACTTCTCTATCACTACATGTTTCGACCTTACACGACCATCATCAGATGCACGTCTCCCTTGCCAGAACTGTTCTATTGTATGTTAAAATTACATATTGCATGTGAATGCGAAGTTGATTTTTATTTAAATATATTTAGAATTAAGGTTAAAATTAAAACATATAAATTAAAACTGTTTAAATAACATGCAGTGGAACAGTCCTGGCAAGGTAGACGTGAACCTGATAATGACCATGTAAGGCCTAAACATATAGTGATAGAAAAATGGGACAAAAAGAATAAGTTGCATTTGAGAAGGATATATATACCTATATATACATATATATATATAGGTATATATATATATATAGGTATATATATATACAACAGGATGCTTATAAATACAATATTAGAAAAATACATTGTCTGCCTGCTTGATGCTCGTTGCTTGCTTAACTCCTTTTAAGTCCTGAAGTTCAAGACAAAATGTCCCTCCGAAAAGTCAGCAATGTAAATTTAGTATTTATTAATGTTATATTTACTGAGGAAAATAGGATTAAGACGTTAAGGACCTGTACATTACTTCGAATATGAAGGACAGGTGTTTTATATAAGTGTAGTTTTGTTATTGTGTTCTTGCATTGCTTTTCAAACACGTTTTTAAAACCTTATTGTTTTATTGTACTACAATTTTAACAAAGGTGTAACTCATTTGCCACAGGTTATAGCTCTTCACAATCCTCTTGTCTTCATCTAAAAGCCGCCCTGTTTATTTTTCAAAACACAATATTCGGAGACTGGATTCTGCCTTCGTCTTCAGGTGAAACCTATTCTCGGTAACAGGGACTAGCTCTATCGATTTAGCCCAATTGAATAGGTTTTACCTGAAGACGGAGACAGAATCCATTTTCCAAAACGTTATGCTTTGAATATAAACATGACGGTTTTTAGATAAAGACAAGACGATGGATAATGTCCAAAACATAATATCTGTACTAATGTACCATCTTCACAAACTTTCAGATCTTATTAGCTCTTCTCACTTGTACGCCTATTATGGTGGTGCTGGTTCGACTCTCAGCCTGGACATCTGTTATCCTAATTGGGATTTTTGTGGTTTCCTTACACACTCCCATAGAATTTTCAGGATACTGCCTCAAACTAGACCATGGTCACTTCTTGCAACATTTATTGTGATCCATTATTCACTGTAATTCAGCCATTTTATGCTACGTAGCGTCAACTATCGACTGCTTCACTAAATTAATTAGTACTACAAGGTCAACCAAGTTGTTTACCGGATACCACAACGTTCAGGAATAGAATATTGTCACGTGTATGAGTGACTATATGCGGGGTTTGGATTGGTGAATAGATTTATTGACCACCTACATGTCGTAACTACAAATAACTGTAACACTATCACTATTTCCACTATTTCTTCTGCCTCCGGGCTCAAGACCTCTCTTAACAGACTCCCGTACAGAACTGACTAAGTTTAACATTGTCCCTCGCTTATAACATCTCGGCACGGACCACATTGAAAACACATCTCTTCTATTGTTTCTTTCGTGTCTTTGGTGCGGAAACGAGTTCACCGAGCCGTTGCCCAGAAACGATCCTGTTATATCCGCCCAGATCGCAGTCGTTGCATAGCAACGGTTCTGCACACTACAATATTATTTTTTCGCCCGCATTGCAGCTCTCCATGTTTTATTTACAAGTTCTAAAACTGAACTCACCAAACATTGAACTATTCCTTATAAGGTTGTCTGTAAAATCCTTTGCTGGAAAGGTCAGAGTTCAGAATGGCAGTTCCATTAGGAAAAGTTTGCAGTCGAACATTTATCGCTACCTTCAAGAGGATTTTCTTTGGCTCTCCACGTCAGTTCGTATTTTCCCCATAAGACAATCAGAAATGTTTCTTGAAGGGGAAAGTGTGTTCAATTACGTTTAGCCAGCCGCAGCTATGATTCTGGCAGGAATTAGACGTGGTCGTAAAAATGAGATCTTTTATCAACATTTCTTTTCAATTTTGTTTTAAATACACCATTAAGGACGACCAAGAAAATCGGAAGGTCTTGGATATTTTTGTGGGTTACTTTACAATGCTTCCAACATCGCGGAATTTATGATCGATTTGGCCCAACTCGATAGCCTTTCTACCTGAGGACGAAGCCAGAGTCAATTCCCCGAAACGTTGTTTTAAACAAAAACAGGGCGATATATAACTTCAAAAAATCAGCAATTATATTACGATTTTTAAGTGAGACACTTATTACAGAGTCCTGATATGTATGGTAATAAATCTCTTAAAAATATGTGATATATGTGGGATACAGCGCTGTGTAGTCCGCTGAAAGTCATCCGATATTTCGGAGGGGAAATTTCACACCATCTTCAGGGTAGACAAATAATCCAGTCAGGAGACCATGATGAAGCACGGCTGTTCGGTTTTGTCGGATATTGTAAATTCAACAACGTGCAGAAATTATAGAGTGAAATGGCAGGTTGACTGACAGATAACGAATTTAAAACGATTTGAAAAGAATGAGTCGTTGTTTAATTGAGGTATATTCGCCGAAATTTTATGGAGGGACTGAAGAAAATACAAAAAAGGAAATCAGTCACGATACCTGGTTTCCTGCTCAAGATTCGAACACAGCGCTTCTCCCAATAGAAGTCTACAGCCTTACTGCTAGCTCTTGTCCTTGTAATCATTTTATTAAGAAGCGCGCTATGAAGATGTATGGAAGAATGGAAGCATAGCTCCACCCACCTAAACACTAGACAGATGCGAACGTTCAGCGTATTTCTCAGGCCACTTTGCACCCGGTACGCATTGCCTAAAAGGGTAGGTGGGCCCCAGAAATGGTCTGGACCGTCTGGACGAGGTGAGAAGAGAAAATTTATATTTTCCCACCTGAAATCGAGCGGAGATTCTACGGTCATCCAGGCCGTAACCGAGTCACTCTTACGTATATTTACCCCGCAGAGAAACGCAGATGCGTAAGGAAATTGCTAGAGCAGTAGTCTCTGATAAACATAGGCTTATATACTCCTATATATTGTCACGATTTTGTGGTGTGACTATAGACGGGGTTTGGATTGGTGAATGGATTTATTGACCACGCTAACACACGACTCGTATTTACACTTTACAGCTCCCTGACACACACAGACTTGTGTCCTCAGTTTATTAAGGTCTCCACCAGACCTCTCATTTATACTAGTCTACAGTTCGGAGATGTATAATCTAGCCGATGACAGCGTCGTAAAAGTGCTCACAAAATGCTATTAGGATAATCTGAATGGAAGAGACAATTTGGGAGACCTAGGCATAGATGGGGTAGAGGCCTTGCGACGAGCTGATCACCCGCCCAAGGAGTCCTACCGTATGTCTAAGATCTAGAAAACCCAAAGTGAACAGAGAAGTTCATGGAGGTATGCCTAGGCCCACTGGGGCTGTAGTGCCAAGGGAATAAAAGGCATAGATGGGAGAAAATATTAAAATGGAACAAAGCAGATGTGGACTTGGTTCTTGTGGCCCACTATATATTGTAGTTTTGGGCTTCTGTGAGCATGGTAATGAACCTTCGGGTTCCATGAAAGGGAGAATAATTCTTAATTAACTAAGCGACTGACGGTTAGTCGCTGGCTTCCCACCGCGGCGGCCCGGGTTCGATCCCGCGTCTGGTCAAGTGGGATTTGTGGTGGACAAAGTGGCGCTGGGGCAGGTTTTATTCGAGTACTTCGGTTTCCCCTGCCAATCTTCATTCCACCAATTGCTCCACAGTTACTCTCACCTATCATCTGGGGCTGGTACAATAGGCCAGAAGTGGCCGCAGTACAAGGGACTTAGTCCCACCCCACTAGCAAAAGAGAAAAAAGTAACTAAGCGACTAGTAGCTTCTTAAGTGCAAACGGGCTCCATGGAGTTAGGGCAATTGATACTTTATCATTTTCATGTATATACAACCCCGATGTGTTTCGTATGATACAGTTATTTTACACTCCAAATACATAGAGGATCCGGCTATTTAATCCCTATACTCATTGTATGTTACAGGGGTTTCAGTATACTATCACCTTTTAGGGATGTATGACTTATAGACGGGGTATGGGTTGGATGAATGGTTTTATTGATCATTTGTATACACCACTCGGAACCACAATTTACAGTTCACTGACCCACACAGACTAGTGACCTCAGTCTCTTACAATCTCAACCAGACGTTTCCTGGCAACGGCTTCTACCGAGGGATATTTTTCAGCTTCCCGCACTTACGTCCTCTTGCCACGGCCGCCTGTGCAGAATTTTTGTCAACTGACAACTCAACTAACTGGGCTCCAGGCTGGCGGCCATTCCACACCAACCACCTAGTCTTCTCTTCACAACCCGAATTTAAACTGAGCACTGTCCCGGTTATAACATCTTAGAACGAACCGCACAGAAAACACTGTTCCTCTGATGGTATTCAATTGTTGTGTATTAAAAATCTGCTGCATAGCCATGGATGTGATTCCGTTGTCTAGATACGATTGTTGTTTCAGAGCCGTTCGCTAGCAAAGGCCGTTTCTCTGGCTCTACAGTTCATGCTTTGAGCAAATATCCTACAGTATGGGTATTAAAGGATGAGACCCTTGAATGTGTGGATTGGATTTATCCAGATCAAGAGAGAATCAGTTACGGATTCTTTTGAATATGGTAATAATTCATATTGCATTGTTCTGGGATGTCGTGCCATGTAATTTGATAGATGGGTACAAAGGTTTATTTTCTTAACTTGAAATGGAGGCAGCAGGTTCATCCGAAACGTCGGTGTTTATCCTTCAAATTATACGTCACATCCCAGAATACCGCCATCTTGGGCCTTGCCCACGTGAGTACCTCAGTTCTCACGGCAATGAACCTTTGGATTCCAAGATATTTCTTGACCAGGTGAAGACCAGCCGAATTCCGCACTGTGGATTTCGATACATGTTTTTAGAAACTGCTTGTATTACGGGAAATGCCATCGGTTTGTCATGGCTTGGGAACGTGCTCTGCAGGACATACAGTTGGTTAGATATGGACTGTATAATCTAGCGCTTTATCGATTTTGCAAAGAACTCTTTCAAATACCACAAACTGTGGATGCCATCCGAAATACTGCAGGATGACAAGCAATTAGCTGTCCCTTCAACTGCCACATTCCAACTGCAACTTCATCTACTCCCAAATACGTTAATTTTTATCCTCGATTTAGACTTATAATGAGAAAATAATTGTTATTACTGTCTCTGATAATTCATGTCGTTTTTAGAACAAAAATAAGATAAATGTGAGTACCTAGAGCTACATTGCCGGTCACGGTAGCCCAGCGGTCTAAGGCATGCACTGTCTTCGCTCGCTCGGAAACCGAGATCGTGGGTTCGAATCCCACTCAGGGCATGGATGTTTAGTTTGTGTGCGTTTTTCTGTGTTTGTGTACAGGTAGAGGCCTTGCGACGAGCTGATCACCCGCCCAAGGAGTCCTACCGTATGTGTAAGATCTAGAAAAACCGAAGTGAACGGAGAAGTTCATGGAGGTAGGCCTAGGCCCACGGGGGCTGTAGTGCCAGGGGGGAAAAAAGCTACACTAACGAACTAACTAACCCCATGGAGCTTAGTTTTTACTGAGAAGCTGCCAGACTCTCAGCCACTCAAGAGATTTCCAACATATACGGAACCCGATAGTTTATTACATTGTTTAGAAGAGCCTTCCACGGGTATCTAGCCTAAACCAGATTAATATAGTCCATACCACCCCATTCTACTTACGTACGATCCCTTTTAATATTATCCTCCTATCTACATCTAAGTCTTCCCAGTGGTACCTTTCCTTCTGGCTTTCCAACCAAGATCTTATATGCATTTCTCTTCTTCCCATAAACTAAATAAAGTGACAACACAGCATAACTGGACCACGATACCAAAGAGTTTTGGTCATCATACAAAGATACTACGCTGTGCAATATGTTCATCTTCCATTAATGAGAAGAAGTGTAACTCCTCGAACCAAAGTGGTTCTAGATTAGAACAAATATTGTACACTACTTTTTAAACAAATTTATTGTAATAATTGTAGATATTTTAACAAATCAATGTACATCTTAGTATTAGTTAAAATGTATAATATTTATATCTGTGACATGATAATAGTAGTGTCTATATATGTTGATAATATCCCTCTGAAAATTGTCGTTTTGACTGAAACATATAATGATGAAAAATTAAAAACACAACCTTCATCAATCACCCTGAACGGTGGTTAAAAATCTTATGTATAAATACCAGAAGTTACAATTTTTAAAGTACATTTATTCTTCTATCATGAGCGATATGCAGAAATATTCTCAAACATTAAAGCCCTGCGGTTACTATATGTACAATCAGCTTTGATGTAATCAAACTCTATATTCTGCCCGCCGAGCGTATCCATGTATTTCGTATTTCTCATAATAAACAGGGACTCTCTTTTTGTAGCGGAGACGTAATCGACTTCAAACTGATTTGTAAGAAAACTTTCTGACTGTATCACCCCTCCTTAGAAATAAATCCTGAGGTTCCCATTTACAGTCAACGGTCTTTATTTTTTATTCCGATAGCGAGGCAAGAACTTGAATGGTGAAATATGCGACAGTGGACTTTGTTACCACAGAAGGCTAATATATTTACCAAGTGTTAAACACCAAATATACGTGAGTTGAATGGCTTCGAACTTCACTAATGGTTGGTGGAATTGCGGAAACGACGTGGACTGCGTAACCAGAAGAATCGATAGTGGCGCACTGTATTTAGCTTTTGTATTGTCACGTGACATGGTGCCTCGTTGAGCCTTGCCTAATCCAGGAAGTTTCTGAACACATGGGGCCCTCTGACGTAATTCGTACGTGGTACGGTTGCCTGATTTAATAGCTTCGTTTCTTCTTTGTCACAAAATTACCCCCCCCCTCCTACTTCGTAGATATCTCCCTGCATTCATACGGGTGCACGCGGTAGCGTAGTTGGTTGAGGCACTATGCTACAAGCCGAAAGGTCGCGGGTTTGATTCCTAATGAGGTAATTGGATTTACCGGTTGACCTAATTCTTCCAGCCGCAGTATGGCCCTAGAGTCGTTTTAGCCTCTAACAGAAATGAGTACCAGGAATTTCCTGGTGGTAAAGAGCGGCCGGCGCATAAATCTATGAACTGTTTGTCTAGAAAACGTATATTTCGTATTTTTCCATCTATCTTAAATTTGTATTTCCTTACAAAATCTTGCGGGGACAGATACCGTGCTTTCTTCCCCTCCCCTCCCTCCGACGGCGTCAATGGTACGATGGAGAGTCAGTAAATAGGCCACAAACGAAAGTAAAACAGCTGTAATGGACATAATAGATTTTCTATTTGTATCACTACGTGGCAGCACAGTTCAGCTTCATGACAGTCTAGGTATCGGACGCGCATGCGCATGTGCAATGGCTGGTTTCAATAATAAAAATGGCGACCGTGCTGAGGAGTGTACTAACGAAGAGCACCATTCTGTTGTACGCTTTCTGTGGGCAAAGAGCTCACTGCAAAGGATATTCATAGAGAAATGGTTCTTCTTTCCGCTGGTAAGTGTTTGTCGCGTAAAGCGGTTCACACATGTTTGGTAAACGTTTCACTGATGACGAAGAGGTTGAAACGGAGGTGCGGTAACGGCTGAGACAACAGTCAAAGACTTCCATGCTGAGTTTTTCGATGCACTAATAAAGCGATTGGGCAAGTGTATTGATTTTGTTGGAGGATATGTCAAGTAAAATTAACGTTTTTTTCCAGGTTCGAATATTGCATATTTTACGTGTTATATCCATACGTGTAATATTTACTGAGTCTGACTTGTAGTTATCCAATTAATGGGAACCTCTTTTTATATCTACTCTGTTCTCGGTTGAACCTTGCCTCCCTACTGGTTACTCGCGTTCTTACTGCTGTGACTATGGGGCAGATGGCTTTCTGGATTGCTACAGTGTATGGTCCGTTAGAAATACGCCGTAGCTTCGGGTACACATATACCACCATCTTTAGTTTCGAGAAGTAAGCAGAACTATCCTGAAGATGGAGGAATTACGTCCACAACAGTCGGTAAACTTCCATCGGAATACACTGCGTCGTCTTCTTTTCTTCACTTTTCTGTTATTTAATTTTCATTATCATCATTATCATCTAGCAATCAGGGAATGGGACACTTGTTCGCCTGTTTCGGCCTCATTTGTCCAGTTGACTCTTCAGCAGCGATCCGCATTTCCTTGTTTCGTGTTGTTTGTAATTCGTTAAGACCGTTACTTTACGTTCTGTCGATATGTACGTGTAGAATCCATTTGTATTTGTATTTTGAATTTTTTTTTCTAACACAGGTTCTATTTTTCGTTCAATTATGTCTTCATTCCCCTTACGGCCCACCCACACGTATTTCGAAGTTCCTGTCATACATTTAATTCCACCAGTTGAATTTGAAATTGTGTCCTGTCATCTCACTGCTAGACACTTACTCTTAAATAGAAGTGTCGGTAAAGCTATGGGTGTTGAGGTTTCTTAATTTAGTTGAGTTCGTGATTTTTTTTTTATGTTGAAGTGGCATATTCCTTTTAATAAATTGGCAATTATAGCTTCGACATCTTTTTATCTCTTCTCTTTAATTTATATTTGTTGAATAGATATTAATTTTTTACCATATGTTTTCGGTGGTGAAAATTCAAAGGACATAGAATAACAGACTTACTGGTGAGACCTTTATACTCGTACTAAATTTTCTCTTATGAAGCTCGTTACGTCATGCATGGCGCGCCGTACTCTTCACCACGGCGTGTCCTGCACATTATCACGGGCTTCACCAGAACACGCACGTAATATTATACCGACGGGCATACGGCAAACCACGTAAGATATGGTCATGTGATTGCGTGACTACAGACGGGGTTTGGTTTGGTGATCGGATTTATTGTACTGTTACACACACAATTCGTGACTACACCTCATAGATCACTATCACACACAGAGTAACGTCCAGTACGCTGCTTGGTAACGGCTTCCAACGGCGGACGTTCCCCTTCCTCTGGGTTCCCGAACTGTCCTTGTCCTCAGCCGCTGAAACTCTCAAACCTTAAAGTTTTACTTGAAGACGGGGAGCGAATCCAGTCTCCGAAATGCTGTGTTTTGAAAAATAAACGGGACGGTGTCTTTAGATAAAGACAGGACGAGGAATAATGTCCAAAAGCATAATATTTGAATTGATCTGTAAATTCTTACTTTGATTTCCAAACTTATTTATTCCAGCATATCAAGTCATTTAGGAGTCAATATATTCTGTCAACATGGATCAGAAAGTTGGAGTACGACTGGACAGAGGGGAGACAGGAAGTGTGCAAATTGGAAGAGGAGTTCGACAAGGATGCTGTTTATCACCAAGTCTGTTCAACTTGTACAGCAAATGCCTTACTAAGGAAGCTCTGGATGGGCTCGCAGACTTCAAAGTAGGAGGGCAAATTATTCAAACTGTGAAATATGCAGATGACCTTGTGTTAATGGCTAAGGAAGAAACCGTGCTACAGGGCATGATTGATAGGCTAATTGAAATTGGAAGGTGCTATGGCATGGAAATGAGTGTGGAGAAGACAAAAGTAATGAAAATTTCGAGACAACCAACCCCAGTCACAATAAAGATAGACCAAAAACAACTGGAGAATGTGAAATGTTTTAAATATTTGGGTAGCTTGTTAACAGATGATGGAAGGTGTACTAGTGAAATTAAATCCAGGATTGCCATGGCAAAAGCTGCATTTAGCAAGAAGAAGAATCTTTTTGCCAGCAAATTGGACTTAAATTTGAGGAAGAAACTAATGAAACACTACATTTAGAGCATAGGTCTGTATGGGGCTGAAACATGGATAATTAGGGCAGTAGATCAGAAACATCTGGAAAGTTTCGAAATGTGGTGTTGGAGAAGGATGGAGAAGATCAGTTGGACCGATTATGTGAGAAATGAAGAAGTGTTGATTAGAGTCAGTGAGCAGAGGAATATCCTACACGAAATAAGAAAACGGAAGGCTGATTGGATTGGTCATGTTTTACGCAGAAACTGCCTTCTAAAAGAAGTTATTGAAGGAAAGATAGAGGGGCGGATAGAAGTGATAAGAAGACGAGGAAGAAGACGTAAGAAGATGCTGGATGACCTTGGGGACAGAAGATGATACTATCATTTGAAGGAGAAAGCGCTAGATGGCATTAAGTGGAAGTTTTGTTTTGGAAGAGACTATGGACCTGTCGTCTGACAGATTACTGATGATGATGATGATGATGATGATGATATTCTGTCAGGATTATGGGCTTCGTGTTGTACTTCCTACTGGAGTGCACCATTGCTTGTTGTCTCTGTTCCTAAGTATTTCAATTTTATTACCTGCTCTATTTTGTTACCTTCAATCTCTGATTCGCAGCTTAGAGGATCTTTGCTGACTGATAGAGCCTCGATTTCTGTCGGGAAAAATTCCTTTACGACAACCGGGTTCATGAAATATGTAAAATATTTTTTTTTAAGATACGGTCATGCTTTCTGTTAATGGTCAGTGGTGGCTGGAACATAAAAAGACAGTCTTCTATATTGTCACATGTGTATGTGTGCCTATAGACGTAGTTTTGAACGGTGAATAAATGCTTTGACTACTTACAGATCATAACTACAAATAACTATAACACTACCGCTATTTCCACATTTTACATTTCATTAGAGCACACAGCATAGTGTTTTTAATCTGTTACTAGGGGCTTCCTAGTAACGGCTACAACAATGGTCATTCCTCTACCTCCGGGTTCAAGCCCTCCCGTACAGAACAGACTAATCTCTAACCTTGTCCCTTGCTTATGACATCTCCGTACTGACCAGACAGAAAACACAACTATTCTATTGTTGCATTCGTGTCTGTCGCTGCGGGAACATATTTACCGAGCATCTGCCCAGAAACGGCCTTGCTATATCAGTCCATCTCGTGATCGTTGCATAGGAACGGCTCTGCAAACTACAATATTAAACTTGTTGCACTAGATGGACTTTGCTACGCATTCATGTATGAGGTATGAAGAAGGGTAAGAGATTAGGATGTCTTATAAAAATCTCTGGAATTTTGCCTACTGTTTGTCATCTTGAAGAAATATGTTTCGGAAAAAGGGATATCTTTCCGTCCTCAGGTAAAAATTTTGTGTAGAGTCCATTACAAAGAGTTAATCTGAAGCTCTGGATAACCTAAATGGGTCAACTGACATCAGTCAATATCCTAAGTGACTTCTAAGTACAAGCTGAATAGGTGTAAATATTGCGTGACCACTGGCGATTAGTGGAACATTTTTATTCAAAGAATACACTAATATATATGTTGTAGAGACTTGAACATTTTAAAAATTGTCATTAAAAATGGATGGATCTGCACTAGACAGCCCAAGTTATCCTGCAGAACAGAAAAGCCTGTTGGTATAGTTTCCTGCTCTATCTCTTCCAACGTTATAGAGACAATCATTTTGAAGTACTGAAATAGGAGTAAATAAAAGGAAAGTAAAGCTAGCCTTGTAACAGGCCGTGAAGACCCATAGGGTGGTGAGGCGTCGAGGGTCCCACATTATCTAGACAATCGGCTCAAAGATGGCGGTAAGGTTGTCAGCCTCACGCTCCTGCCACGCTTTACTCCGCAGGAAATATTCATTCATTCATCAGTCAGATGACAGGTCCACAGTCTCTTCCAAAACAAAAAACAAAAAAAAGAACAAAACAAAAAAAACCAGTTCCTCCACTTAATGCGATCTTCTGTTTTTGGAGAGAGACTATCCAGGAAATATATATGTATTTAATTAATTCCTGCTACTCATTTCTGTTAGAGGCTGAGTCGACCCCAGGGCCATAGTGTGGCTGGAAGGATTAGGTCAATTGAAAAAATGCAATGACCTCCCGGTTTGTGGCATTTTATTTAGCGCTGAGTTGTTTCCTTCTTTCCTAGAGAAGTTTGTGAGACTAATTACGTCCGGAAGGATTCTACCTTCTGATGTGTAATACGATGTATTTCCGGCGAAAGTCAACAGACCTTTCGGAGGAACATTTCGTTTCCATCTTCAGGGTCGAAGAGTAAAACCATCACCGGAATATACCGGAGTTATATACCAGAAAATAAAACTCTTCTTGGCCACCGCTTTAAGAGTCTCAAATACTACAGTCTAGCTCATGATGTGTATTTGTACCAACCTTCTTACAGTGCACACAATTTCACCTTTCTCTTCACTACATGTTTCGGCACTAATGTGCCATCTTCAGGTGTGGTTTTATTTACGTCAAACCATTACACTATATGCCATCATGTCTCCTTTATAAAATAATTAAAATGTAAATTTGTCATGTAAAATAATAAAATGTATATATTAAAACTTTTCACGAATTATCATCTATACGCCGCACTTCAAATTCGCGAGCTACGTCAATCCTCTCCTATGGGATGAGGCTGGAAGGAGTAGGTAAATTGAAAAATTCAGCTCACCGGGACTCAAACCCGCGACCTTCCGGTTTGTAGCATAGTGTCTCAACCAACTACGCTACCGCATGCCCACTGAGAAAGGAGTGACTTATTGTTTATGGTTTAATTTACACTATTACAAAGCTCGTTGAAATGTTAACGGGAAAGTATTGGAAATTAACGTCATGAAGTATACGCAGCCTCATCATGCTTCTTGCATGTTGATTATGTGGAGTGCTCCTCTACTCTGAAGATGAAGCTAGCATTTTCCTTCAAAGTCAGTGAATTTGTACCAGACTACATGGTGTCATCCCAGAAGGAATTATTGTAATAAATTAAGTTTCTGGATCACATGTAATTCTGGATCTGTGGTTCTGAGTGCGGCAACTGGGAATATTGAAGCATTCTGGGTTCTACCTCCATGCAATGCAGAGAGAGCCTGAAAATTCCATCTTCAATGTGGAAGAGTAAAGCAAGCAAGGAACCAGCATATAACCCAGAAGGCAGTGCTATTCGCATATTTAATGTTACAAAATTAATTAACTTATTAATTTCATTTTTATTTGGTTATATATTTTTACGGCGTGCTCACTGTAGCGTAGTTGATTTAGGCACTACGCTACAAACCGGAAAGATTCGGGTTCGATTCCCGACGAGGTCATTGAATTTTTCAATTTATTTAATCCTTCCAGCCGCACTATGGTCCTGGGATTGACTCAGCCTCTAACAGAAATGAATACCAGGAATCTTCCGGGGGGTAAAGGGCGGCCGACCGGAGAGTAAGGCTGATGATATCAACGTCATCTCTGAGCTGATTGTGTAGAAAATTTGAGAGCCTCGATGTCTCACTAACATATGTGTTTTCACGGCCTGTTACAGGGATAGATTTATATTTTTATATTATTAATTAAAAAAATTTAGAATATTCTAATAATAGTAGTAAAAGGGCCGTGTTGAGGATTTATTGCTGAGAACTTTACAGCCACAGCCGCAGCTTAGAGATCCTCAAATCGAAAGAAATGAGCCCATTTCAGTGCTGATCTCAAACAAAAATTCGCTTGTTCTCCTCCAATCTATCGTCCCTTTTGCGGCCGACAGCTGACAATATACGTTACAGGTCTTTGCAGCTCTCTCTCCAGAATTCAAATCAGATGATCCTTCTAGAGTGGGGGACCCAGCCGCTGTTTACAGTCAATTTCTTTACTCACGTGGGAATACGAAACCCATTAAAGGGCATTTAAATCGTATATTATAAATTTGGGGCTATGGAGGAGCAGAATTTACCTCATAGACCTATGGAAATCTTTATACAGATCTTATCTTTCTGGAATAGGCCGCGCCATAGCTCAAGCGGTTAGTCACTGGCTTCCCACTGCGGCGGCCCGGGTTCGATCCCGGGTCAAGTAGGATTTGTGGTGGACAAAGTGGCGCTGGGGCAGGTTTTCTCCGAGTACTTCGGTTTCCCCTGCCAATCTTCATTCCACGAATTGCTCCACAGTCACCCTCACCTATCATGTGGGGTTTGTACAATAGGCCAGAAGTGGCCGCAGTACAAGGGACTTAGTCCCACCCCACCAGCAATAAAAAAAATAACTTTCTGGAATATGGGCTTTATTTAAATATTATAAAATCCGTACTAGTAGCCTATGTATTAGGAAAGTAGGCTTATGAGTTTGGCCGGTAATGCATGTCTGTACTTAAAAGCAAAATATGGCTATGACATCCAGAGATGTGACCCGTCTTCAGTTTAAAGTAATGAAATAATTGGAACATACAGAACCCTAATGTTGATCACAGTGGCCGCGCGGTCTAAGACATGAAATATCTTCGCCCGCTCGAACGTTAGGATCGTGGATTCGAATCCCACTTACTTTGTCTGCGGTTATTCTATATTATGTAGGTAGCGGCCTTGCGTCGGGCTGATCTCCCGTCCAAGGGGTCATACTGACTCTCTAAGGTTAAGAAACTGGTGTGAAAAGAAGCGTTTCACTGATGCCCTGTGATCCAAAGTGAGAACAACAGAAAAAGTGGGGGGGGGGAAGATAGACCATAAGAAGATTCTGAAGTGATAATTCATTATTAATAACATTCGGTTGATAACAATCTTTGCATCAAGAGGCGTAAAAATTACACATTAGCATGGCGTCATTAAATTGTAACTCTGGCGATTCACAACCTGGTAATACCTGATTTCTCTACTTATTATTTATTATTTATTTTTATTATTATATTAATTGACCTGCCCGGTATTTCTAGAGCATAATGGTCTTGTATAATTATCAAACTGAATTCACTGGAAAGTTAAAATTTTGAATATTTAGTTGAACTCGTGAAAAAAAATTATCATTATGATTGGGCAACTAAAAATTAAGTGTCTCAAACCAGATAGACATATAGAGTAAGTGGGTTTTCTAAGTTCGATCACCTACTCACCTCCAGCTAGTGCCGACGTCAACGAGGATGTATACATCCACCCCCTCAAATGCCTTCCTAGCGTAGTGCTTGATTAGTTAAATACTCGTACAGGGACAACTTTACTTTTACCTATCGCTATTTTTTACTGTTCATGGGGTGGGGTATGAAACTGAGTCCACTTGGCACACTGGCCACTATATTGTACTAGCCCTTGATGACAGATGATTGTGGAGCAATCAATGGAATGAGACCTGGCAAGGAGAAACGGGAGTACTCGAAGAAAAACCGCCCCAGTACTACTTCGTGTCCAACACAGATCCTGCATGACCTGACCCTGGATCGAACACTGGCGGCTTAGTGAGTAACTGGAGAATGGCCGCGGTTCTTACCAGCGTGTCCTACCCGTGGTAGCCTAAATCGATGATTTTTTCACAATTTTGCAGTGTTTCTTTTTTATGATCGAAGCAACGAAAGTACGGTTTGCTAAACACTGTAGTGTATTTGTCAAGTTCACCTCTTACCATCAATGAATATACTGGAAGACGCTTGTCTTTTTTTTCCCCCTTTGAAGCTCCAGAAGTGCCATTAACGATCCCTCGTCTCAGGCCATAGTCACGTTCCTCACACAGCAACAGGGAATCTTTTTTCCCCTTTTCTCGCTTCACCTTGACTCTGCATTTTACATAGGGACGTTATGTCAGGCATAAGAGGATACAGCAAGGTCAGAGCGAGGTAATTCTGTTAGAGTGGGTCAAAGGCACTGCAAACTTGCTAGAGTCTCTTGCTACCAGTCTCATCACGTCAGGGAGAAACGAGAAATTTACTTTAGATATTTGTTTATATTCTTAGGATACTAGTGTTCCATTACATCAAAGACTCAAGAAGATTTCTTTGTTAATTCAGAATTTTATGAATATTACAGGGAACATAACAATTGCAGTAAGAAAATCTGGTGGGAAGAAACCACTTATAAGGGATAGATCTGTGTGGGAGACGAAATTAAATATAAAATGAAATGAATCTTTAAAAATGGAGTGCGATATGATAGACTGGATTTATCTGGCTCAGAGAAGGGACAAGTGGCGGGCTCTGGTGAAGATGGTGTTGGAAGTGGAGGCGATATTTTGCTCCGAAATGATGATTTACTTTCATTGGATTATACTGTGACATATAGAGCCATTGCCAAGTAACAGCTGTGTAAACAGGCGACAGTACAACAGTCATTGTTAGGGAACAGTTCTGTGGACACGTTGTTTCCCAGAAAATGAGAGAATACATAATAATGGAAGAGGCGTTTACTGTGCGATCCGTGATTGGGCTAGATAACGAGGACTAGTAATTCACAGTTGAGAATCAAAGCCCGGATTAACAGCGGACTTGTATACAATGCAAAACCAAGAATTTTCAGTAACATGATATATGTGCAATACGTACACTTGACGAAAGACCAAGCGTAGATGGTAGCTGAGGTCGGTGACAGTTCCGGAATCCAGAGGAAGGGGAACGTCCGCCTTTGGAAGCCGCTACTAAGCAACCGCTAGTGGACAGCGATACGACTTAATGTGTGCTGAAGTTACAGTGAACGTTGGAGGGCGTAACTTAGTGAGACTGTCGTAGTTATGTTTTCTAAGTGTTCAATAAATCCAGTTACCAATCCAAGCCCCGTCTGTAGTCACTCATTCACGTGATAATATGTTGCAGTATCGCAGAAGATATAACTCTTCATTTGCACTTCTTACAGCTGATCCCCTTTACAGTAGATGACTCTTCGTTTCTACTATTCGCAGCCCACATCTGCTGCCTCACTTTCGTCTCTCGTAAATAATCCTCTGCGTCTTCAAACCAGTTCAGTTCCGGCATTCTCACTTTCTCCTACTTCCTGGCGGAAATAAAATATTGACTTCTGCAGGGTGGTTTTTTAAAACAAGAACTCAAATTTGTAATGCTTCGCCAAAATGGCGGCCCTCTAATATATGACGCTCTTAGCCTATTTTCCCTATTTTGAAAAATGTCAAAGGAGGCTTATGAAATCGCTTTGCTGTCGATGTATCCATCTGTGTCTGTGTATCCCCATAAATTTTGTTAGGAGGGTTATGAGGTCACCTTGCTCTCTGTGCGTCTGTCTTTGAGCATCCCCTAATTTGTCCTTTTTTGTGTGTGGTTAATGTACCAGGGATGCTTATGAAATCACACTTCTGTCGGTATATCTGTCTCCCCGTTTTTATTCCTATGCGATCCGTGTTATATCAAAGGAAATTAGGCGATTGATTCTTTCGAGAACTTCTTCGGGTTTCCTTTGAAAAATTCAGAATCCAGTGTTACAAGATTTCGCCAAAATGATTCCAGCCCTCTAATACCTGACATTTTATCGTTCTTAACATTGGGTTGTCCTTAAAAAACGATCTCCGTGATTCGTTCACTGATTGCCAGAAGAAGATTTTGCCCTATGAAGACTGAAACAAATTGTTGAGAGTATGAATGCGTTTCTCATGACTATTCATTACCATGAGTGTCTGACAAATATCTGATTCTAATTTGTATCGAGCCACATGTCAGGTTGCTCATTTTTTTTCTCTTTGGCGCTACAGCCCCAATTTAGGGCTTGGCCTACCTTTATGAAACTCTCCGTTTCACTTCGGTTTACTAGATCTTAGACATGCGGTAGGACTCCTTGGGATGTTGATCAGCTCGTCGCAAGGCCTCTACCTGTACACAAATAAACAGAAAAACGCACACAGACACACAAACACTAAACATTCATGACCTGAGTAGGATTCTAACCCACGATCCCGGCTTCTGAGCGAACGAATACAGTGCATGCCTTAGACCATTCGGCTACCGTGACCGTCGTTGCTCAGTTTAGGAATTTTAAAAACTTTTCAGCAATCAGTCCTTAATTTGTTCTCATATTTTCATTGTCTCCAAATACTAAACATTGTAACCGCTTCTAAGTGAAGAGTTAGCTACTGGGAGAGTTAGTAAGTATGTCACATTTGGATATAAAACCTAAAACGTGTGAAATTCCAACCTGGAAAGAACATTCATATCTCGACGTATCCTCCACCAACATTGATACACTTTACCAATGCTTCGAAACCCACAGCATAAAAGTCTTTTGACTCTTTTCTCAGCCACTTCCGAACTTAGTCGGGCATCATCTGCGGCTTCCGAACTTCCTTGAGAGAATTTCTCGACCCAGTTGTAAATCGCTTTACGCCACAAACACTTACCGTCGTAAACAGGAAACATTTCTCTATGAATATACTTTGAATTGAGTCCTTCCGCCAACAACAAAAAAAAACGCTGCTCTTCGGTGGTACACACTGAAACACGGTCGCCATTTTGACAACTAAAACCAGCCTCTGAACATGCGCATGAGTGCCTGCGACCTAAACTCTCATGAAGCTGGAGTGTACACATAAATTATAACTTATTTACTTTCATTTGTGACCCATTTACTGACTACCTGGTATTTAAGTTTACTGTCTTGTGTGATGTGACGTCGTGTAGTCCTACAGAATTTCACTGACAGTTTGGAGATATATATTTTCTCCGTCTTCAGGTTCAAAAATTATGCAAAGCAAACAATCAGCAATCAGCCTATTCAGCTATGTTAATATTTATACCTACAACTCCATCCAACCTTTCTTTCTGAAGTCGGTTTATTGTGAGTTAGGCCCCCAAATATGTTAGGTTCTTAAGTAATATATGACTTAATATTTCTTGAACAGATTTCACTTGCACAAAATAGTAGTTGCATAACTACAGTAGGGTGTTTCAACATATAAATAAATAAATTTAAAATTACTCAAAATGTAGAAATGAAAGTCCCTTTAGATGCTTAAACAAATGGTCCTTAAAAATGTTATATTTTAGCCTCCTGTTACATTGATTCATGTCCATGGTTTATGCTAACCGTCTTACAGTGTATACACTTTTTCACCTTATTCTTCACTTCCACACTACATGTTTCAGCACTAATGTGCCATCCTCAGGTGTCTTTATGCACGTTAAACTATTGTACTGCATGCCATTATGCTGAAACATGTAGTATGGAAGTGAAGAATAAGGTGAAAAAGTGTATACACTGTAAGACGGTTAGCATAAACCATGGACAAATTGTCCTTGTTATGAATTGAATTTTCATGCGGTAATAATGGCGCAGAAACGTCGCATGTACTTTCCTTCAAGTTATGCAGAAGAACCTGATTCCGGCTCTTGAAAATAAAATTGCTCTTAAGGTAATCAAAACTAAATCAAAGTCAAACTACTCAAGAATATAGTTTTGGTGTAATACCTCAGGTCTCATCAAAACTGGACGCATATTTCGGAAGCTGTTTTTGATGACGGGGAGGCACAAATACAAGATTAAATAATTTTCGCAACTTATCTGAAATGCCCATTAAACTTTATACTTCGAAATTCTGGTACACAGAATACCAACAAAAATATTGACATAAACTAAGAATAGATTCTTTTGAATAAGGAACCAAAACAATTTAATGTATTTCTTGAATTAAATACTTAATCACATAGAACGTTTCTATCCTTAATATCACGATTTATCTTAAAATTAAAGTTACTTTAGGTCTCATAATTAAATTCTCTGTGTATCAGGAAAATATATGTTGAAAATTTACGTATCTGTGGCGATTCGTTTTCACTACCTCTTTTTATTTCCTTACAATTCAGATACAAGTATTTCGCTTTCCCGGGAAGTGAGATATTTATTTGTTTTATAGATGAGCCTTATGGCACGCATGCTCTCGTGTTGTTTACTTTCTCCCATTTTGTTGTCGACCATAACCTTGATATTGTTGTAGAACAGTTCGATACTATTACTCAAGCGACAGGGATATCTGTTTAGAAAATCAAACGATAAAAATCTTTCAGAGAGAAGGCTCATCGACTAGATCCATGTTGCAGCGCAATGTTTACCCAGGCATGCGCATTTTGGCACAGAAATTACACTCTTGAAGTAGCCTCGCCTTGCGGAGAATTGACAAACTACACAAACGCGACGCCATATTGGACTTTCCACCACCACTACCCGCATCTTGAAAATCGATTCCATGTGACGTGGTAGCCTGACGTCACGGGCGTGCTATAATGTTTTGTATAGGGGTGGAGTGGGGGGGTTAATATCGAGTGGCAGTCGTCGTTTCGGAGTGGGGTCCGCTGCCACCGGTAGCAGCGACGAACTAGGTTTCTGTCTGTAACAAGCCATGGTGGTGACATGGGACCTCCTCTCTGGGAAGACTTCTACGTCAACGTGGAGGACTTTCATCCTATGCTGTTGCCTTGTGCTGGCTGTGTTCTCCACTACTCAGAAGGTGTCTGGAGAGGTGTTCACCAATTCGTTTCTTGTAAGACTTCACGGAGAACCGGGCAACGAGGTGGCCCACCGTGTGGCCAGCAGGAATGGGTTTGAAAATCTTGGTCCGGTAAGTGTTGCATGTATCATTGTATTGACCGGTAATATATACATTAGTACGCTGTGAGGGTCTCATTGTAGCACGGTCAGCGTAACGTAACACACGTTAATTCAAAATTAGCTTGTAATTATAATAGGAGGGGCAAAGCGGCCGGGGCGTGAAACTGACCACTCACCTCAATCTAGTGCCGAGGTCAATAATTGTGGAGCTATACGGCCTCTCCTCCATTTATCTTCGTGGCTTAGTGCTTAATTAATTAAAAATAGGGATAACTTTGAATTTGTTGCCTTACGGGAAACATATGGTGATTTAGTAAGCGATATTTTTATTCATCAAGGTGCTTAGAACTATGTGCATCATACACTTAACGTAATGTCATGTAAAAGTGATCAAAGCTTATTTTATTATACAGACAGTGGATTTTTATACGGACAAATTGTAACCATAAATCTGATGAAGTAATTGGAACCAGTGTTAATATTAGACCGCTGAATATGAAATATCTCTGTTTATATTCTTTAAAGGCAGTAGATCCGGAGGGACTGAGGAAACTCGAGAGGTGTCAGTCAAGATAGCCGATTTTTAAACCAAGATCTGAACTCGGGCCATCCCGAACACGCAGTAAAAATTCTGCTTCTACGAATATGACGGTCGCCCCTGGCAACTGGCACGAAAGTAGATGTTCGTTAGAGGCCAGAGAAGTGGAAAACAATGAGGAACGAAGCCCCAGAAGGGTCCTGACGATGCTGTATAACACTCAGGATTGCTATGAATTTTGGACTTTGTCCATCGGTCGGTATTCTAAAAACTAGAGATCACAACGTTTCGGAAAGCGGATATGTTTCCATCCTCAGGTGAGGAGGGATATACCCTCTCTTTTGGGTCCATTAGAAAGAGCTAAACTCAATCACTGGACCTGGACCCAACAGAGTGAATGTCTCCCATCTAACCTGAAAACGGAAAAAGACCCAGTTTCCGAAACGTTACATTCCCAAATTTTAGAATATCGGACGATGGGCAAAGTCTAACTACCCAGTAATTCTGAATAGTAAAGCATTTTCTAAGGTCCACTGTTCGTATAATATACGAGAAAGCTGATGTTTGGTTGTTACGAATACTGAATACTTGAAACTAACTGTTTAACGCTTTAAACAACTGTTCTCAAACGGGAGTCGAACTCCCCCCTGCGGGTTGCGTCAGGGATTTCATATGGCGCATAGTGCCATTATAAGTAAATTTTTAATGTCAAATTCAAGTGAAATACTAATTTCCCTGCCAATTTAATCGTCTCATACCTAAGCACCATCTAGAGTTATTAGTCTAAATTTAAAAAAAAGTTTAGGTTTCAACATTTGTCGGCCTTATTAAATATCAAATAAGAACACCGTAAATAATTTCCATTTTAGAATTTTGATTTTCAAATATACTTTCGGTCGGGGAGCATGGGCCTTTATGAAACCACAAATTCCCCAGTTTTCACATAAGAAAACTTATTAGACGCCAGCTTATACGTTGTTACTACGCTAGTCTGGTAGGATCCGGGATAGCGTAGTCGGTATAGCGACTGGCTGTTGGCTGGACGACCGAGAGACCGGAGTTCTAGTCCCAGTAGGGTCAAGAATTTTCTCTTCTCCATGTCTGGGGTCCACCCAACTTCCTATCCGGTGGGTACCGGGGATTCTATCCCTGTGGGTAAAGCGGCCGGGGCGTGAATTTGACTACTCACCTCCAGGTACTGCCAAGGTCATGAAAATGTGTATCTATACATCCACCCCCCCATACGCCTTCATCGCGTAGTGCTTAACCCTCGTTAAGGAAAACAATTTGTTTCACATTGTCAGAGGGTGCTGCGCCCCCTTACAGCAGTTACTACTTTTCCCCCTTTTGATGGAAACTAGAAGACACACATGAAGGAGCTTTAAAAAGAGATAATCACAGTTCGACACGGAGCGCCAATACACAGAATGGAATATCAACGCGAGGAACCTTATACTAACATATTCTATCCCGTGAGGAATACGAAATAAGCAAGCAAATATATAAATCGCTCAGAATTTAACGAATAAAATCATATTTAATGTTTTATGCGTGTTTATCTTCTCCATAGGCTCCAGCCAAAAGGATAAAATCACAGCGATTATTTAATCGTGAAAAATAACATAAATAGGAATGCAAATCTTTAAATGTATTTGTGTCAAAAAATGGGAGAGGTGTGTCAATATTTGTGTAAATTAAAAAAAAAAAGTTGCATCATGTTACGAAGGCTGCGAGTGACAGTTTCAAAGCGTAGCTCTTGCTATATTTGTCACCTTCTTTAATGTTAGAAACCTTTTGTTTTACCCGCAGCTTATATTTATACGTTTCGTTTGATTCTCAAAATAAATATAGATTATTTATTGACGTAGCGTTATCCAGTTAATGCATGTAGTGGCACAGTAATTTGCTTTCTGTAACTTAAGAATTAAGATTTAAGTAATGTTTAGATAAAGCTTACTATTCAGAAGGATATTATTATTATTATTATTATTATTATTATTATTATTATTATTATTGGAGGGGGTGGGATCCTCATGCACCACGACCAGTGGTCTATTGTACGTCTCCCTGTGATATTCTACCAGTCTCTATACCCTACCGGTACTGGTGCGTTCCATCAGTCCCGACTCAGCCAGCGAGTTCGGCCTCTACTGGCTCAGCAGTATCTAGATGCTTCCCCCATCTACCAGAGGCATTAGAGACTATTGTTGGGCGGGAAATGTCCTTATAATTTGGCTCAGAGGCCTCCTTGAGACATGAGGTTCTTTTACATGCCGTAAAGCTACGACACGGGACCCACGGCTTAAAGTCCCTCCCGGAGGACTTGTTCCCTGAATTTTTCCGCCCTTAAAAATTCCACGACCTCCGCCGGGTTTGAACCCGCGTAACTTGAGTCATGAGGTGGGAACGTTACCCGTAGACTATGGAGGCCGCTATTCCGAAGGTTAATAAATATTTATAAACTTGAAAATTACGATGAACGTACATAATATTTTACCGTCAACACAACAATACTTTATATTTTTATTTGTATGGCACGCACTAAATGTTTCGACCTCAAGCGGGTCATTTTCAGGTGCTGCAAGATTGACTTGTTTGAGGTCGAAACATGTAATGATTGCTATATAAAAAATTAATAAACAATAAAGTATTGTTGCGTTGACGGTAAAAATTACATATGTTCATTGTATATACGCAACAAGATGCAATCCTTAAAAATAAAAATAAAAATAGAAATAATGGAAAATGATGACTAAGGAAATTTTAAATGTAAGTTTGTCTCATGACGTGTGATGCCCAGTACACGCAATGTCCATGGATCTGGACGAAACATTTGTTTTTGCATTTGAATGTCCTGAACTTCAGGTTTCAGTATTATGAAGAACGTGAATAGTTCATGATGAACGTCACGATCTGTGGGCTAGAAATACGTAGCGATTATTAACAAACCTCTGTGATTATATTTCCCTCAGAAAACAGTAAATCCATAAAGAAAAACACATGAATGGATGTGAACACACCCGGAGAATCTACTGGACTTTGAATTAACATTTTGTACAAGTTTTCGGATGTGAATTGAATGTAAGGATCATAATAAGTTTGATTTTAAATTAAATAAATTTTATTATAGTAATATATATCTTGTTTAAATTTCCTCTAATTTTATTGAATTGAGAATGAATACGCAGTTCTGCAGAAGCAGCCATCTTAGCGCAAATTACAAAGATGTAAAATGTCGGTTCTCTTTCAGTTGTTGCTATATAATAATTTATATATATTGCTTATTTAACGACCTTATTAGTGTCTTACACTTTATAGCGTCAAAAAGTAAATAATGGAGAATCGTGAACCGTGAACAGGTAAATTCATGACGCAATTGAGTTATTATCTCAATATTTTCCTGAGCGAGTGAGGAAAACCAAGAAAATCCTCGCTTAACGATGACCAGAATGATATTCGAATTGGGTACCTCTCAAATATTAATTAGAATTATTACCACTTCACTCCACCGTGACCCTGCGAGTCGTAGGAGGAGAAGAAAAGAGAAGTCTTAAATCTGATAGAGTAAAATATGGTCGCGAGTCCCAAGGGACTCGGACGAGAGAAATACTGCGCTGACAAGGCCCAGCAGCATATACAAAACACAGACCCATCCTCTCATCAGAGAGGGCGCCCCACACAAACAAGATCGTAGCTGTCAAACAGTAATAAAATCTGGGCCTCGACACCAAGACTGACTGACTGACTGACTGACTGACTGACTGACTGACTGACTGACTGACTGACTAACTGACTGACCGTCAGTCTCAATGTGACTTTGACTTTTTGTATAGTTAATTGTGAGACAGTCGCCGACCAGTAAGAACGTGAACATGGAAGTTGAGTGGTCTACGCCGTTGGAAGCCGATACTAGACAACGACTGTTGAAAACACAGCATACTGAGAAGACTTAATACTTGAAGCAATGAACTGCTGAGTATGTGAATTAGCGGTAGCTTTTTAGTTACTTGTCATTACGATCTGTAAGTGTTCATAAGATCCAATCACCAATCCAAACCCCGTTCTATAGTCACTCATACACGTGAAAATATCACATCTACTGATGATTTTCTATTTAGATATTAGTAACTTTATTTCAGTATTCTTGGAGTTCAAACACAGAAAAGTAATTAATTATATAATAGATAATTCAAACTGCAGGTTAGTGATTTTATTACTGATATCATCATCATCATCATCATCATCATCATCGTCGTCGTCGTCGTTATTGCTTTAAAGATAATTATTGTCTTGGCGTATTTATTTATTTTTGTATTTTTGTTTACTGTAACTGACCGTAAGTCTGCTAATCTTACACGTAAGTAACTAATCGTTTTGAAATTAATTGAGTTAAATTATGAACATATAGTATAGAGCGTGTACTATTGTGTTTCTATTTGGAGAAGAACTAAACAATCTGCCTGTGGTTAGCGTATTTTTATTATTTATTGTGCCTCGGCCTGTGGAGTCCTTTTAATTAACCCGTGGGTCACTAAAATGCCAACAGTTCAAGTCTCGGAGAAACGGAAAAGTGGCACACGTAAAATAGTATTATCCCACTCTAAATGTTATGAGTTAGAGAATGTTCCTTTCCTTTCCTTTCCTGCCCTCCGCACTCTAAAAAATCTGCAAAACTAAAATGGTTTTATGACAGTCCAAAAAGCAACGAACCTGACATAAAAAGATAAAGTTATCCCCGTGCTGAACTAATTAAGCACTACTTCATGAAGGCGTATGGGGGAGTGGATGTAGTGCGAGTCTAGAAAGTTACCGCTGCGTCAGCCCGCTAGTTGCAAATGTTTGGTGGAATACGAAGCAGTAAGTAGTATGTCAGTTGGAGCAGTTGAGATAGGGTTTGCTGTAGGCTCGTATTCGGCAGTACTCAGTTCGAATCTCGGAATCTACACCCACTATCACGACTAAAGAACTTTTTTGGTTATCTTCACTACTTCCAGGGAAATGCAGAGATAGTGTCCGGAATGAGTCAGACCGTTTCCTTTTATATCCTTTCCAGTTCATAAGTCAGCCTCTATTTCGACGTAATATAGCCTATCTGTGAGACAGGATTTCGAGTCCCGATAGGGTCAAGAATTTTCTCCTCTCCCCGTCGTCCTGACAGTTTATGGGGCCTATTCAGGTTTTCTATCCAGTGAGTACCCGGGGCTATTTTCTCGAGGTTAAAACAGCTTAGGCGCGAAGCTGACCACTCTCCTCCAACTAGTGCCGAGGTCAAAAATGCTTGGATCTATACGTGTACATCCACTCCCCCGTACACCTTCGTGGTGTAGTACTTCATTAGTTAAGCAAAGGGAGAGTTTTGCCTGTCTGTTGATAACGTCATTAAATAACAAATAAAGAGGAAGTTAAGGGAACAGGGTTCGGTCAAGAGTCCGTTGTACAACAGCCAGATGGATGATTGCGTACGCACGTTCATCAGTTTCACATCTGACGTAATTGGAAATGAAATACGTAAATGGGAAGTTTTTAACCCGAAAGGAGTATTAAACAATGATATCTTTAAACGTGTTGTCACGTGATAGAGTGTGACTATACGTAGAAGGGTCTTGGATTGTCAAACGGATCTATTGAACACTTAGAGAACGTAACTACAAATACCTACGACAGTCTCACTAAGTTACACACTCCAAAAGCACTGCAATAGTCTTCTGAGTCTTCACTAGCCGTTACTTGGTAGCGGCTTCTAACGGCGGACGCTCCCCTTCCTCTGGGTTCCGGATCTTTCCCTGTCCTCAGCTACGAGCTCCTCACTTCTCACAACTACAGCTCTCAACTGACTTGGCTCAAGTCCAAATAAATTATATAACGACCAACGGTCTGTTGACCAATCTGTCTTGCTGTTAAGCACATATCTGGGGCCCAAGACCAGAATTTTATTACTTATTTAATATGGGGCGCCCTCTTTGACGAGAAAACGGTTCTATCATTTACAATTTCTGCTGGTCCTCGCCAGTGCTGTCAATCATGGGTCCGAATCCTGCGGGAGTCACGACCATATTTTACTGTCTCAGGTTCGAGACTCACCCAAACTGGAGGGTCAGGTCCTCGTATTTATGTCTCTCAAGATTACTGGTCATTGTTTTACAGCCCCGGAACGGAGGGCACAGAAAACATTTCTTCCATTATTGCGCATTCTCTCGTCGCCGGGGAAACAACCTGTCCACAGAGCTGTTCCCTAACAATGGCTGTTGTACTGTCGCCTGTTTACACGGCTGTTACGTGGCAGTGGGTCTACATGTCACAGTATTATATTTGGACAATTTTTAACTAACCATAGAGTCTTTTTATGTTATAACGAATTATTTATACAGCTAAGCTAATTATACTTTTCCTCCAGTTTCCTAGAACAACTTTTTTTTAAGAGTATCCGGTTTCTGAATTACGAAACCACTCAACGGAGAGTATAATGTTGCTTATATAGGGTTACATTATAATGTGCGGTTTCTTGGCATTTTTACTCTCATTAAGTGACATTTAATATTGACCGTCTGAAGTCTGAAGTTCATCTAAATTATGTCTCAAAATTTCATTCCTACATCAGCGAGACGAAATGTTTATTCATTGCTAAGACAAACCTGAAAGTTTTATGCATAGTCTTAAGCAGACAAAAGAACTACTTAAGTCCATGGAGCTGATCCCTTCTTGAGAAGCCGCCAGTTGCGCAGCTTCTCAAGAATTTCCCAACATTTTGTGGAACCCAAGGTTTTATTATGTTGTTCACAAGAGTCATCCATTGGTGTCTATCCCGAGTTAATCCAAACCACTCCACCCTATCTCTTTAAAATACTTGCTAATATTATCCTCCAACCAATGTCTAGGTCTTGCTAACGGTATCTTTCCTTTTGGCTTTACCACTAAAACCCTATATTGATTCAGCTTCTCCCAATGCCTGCTACATGCCATTTCCATCTGATACTCCTTGACTTGACTATTCTAATCATACTTGGTGAAGAGTACAAGTTATGAACCTCCTCATTATACAGTTTTCTCTGGCTTCATATTATTTCATCTCGTTTTGGTCCAAATACCCTATGATTCAATACCAGAGACCATGTTTCACAGCCATTCCATGCTGTAAGCAGGCATAATATAATAATTTACTGAATTCGTATAATTTATATTACATTAAATGATATATGACAGATTACACCATCATTTTCTTTATTTCATATTGCATGAATGACAATAGGTGGAACTTGGATTAGTAATTGGATTTATTGACCATTTACAGTTCGTAATTACAAGTAACTGTAACGCTATTGATAATTCACACTCTGAAATTCACTACAGCACACACATAAGTCCTCTCAGTCTGCTGTGTCTTCACCAGTCATTGACTGGTAACGGCTTCCAACGGCGGACGTTCCCCTTATTCTGGGTTCTCGAACTGTTCCCTTGGTTCAGTTACCAGCTTCTAGCGGTAACAGCTCAGGAGGACTGAACTGCAGTAGTCTTCTAACTAACTGACTCACTTGGGCCACGCCATAGCTCAAGCGGTTAGTCGCTGGCTTCCCACCGCGGCGGCCCGGGTTCGATCCCGGGTCTGGTCAAGTTGGATCTGTAGTGGACGCCGCAGTACAAGGGACTTAGTCCCACCCCACTAGCAATAAAAAAAAATATATACTGACTCACTCACCAATAAACTCGCTCAATCCTGCACTGCACTACACTAACTTCTAAGAGTAAGCCAAGCGAGCAACCAGTAAGAGGCCAGCTGCCGGATTGTACCCTACATAGCAACTGCCTTGACAACCTCAAATCCAACATGGCGTGGCTCGCTGTACCCCTTCAGACCTGAATGAAATGAAGTCGCGCAACGCTAAAGGATTTCGAGGAAGGAAATGGAAAATCAGATGGAGAGGAAACGGAAAAGAAAGAGAAACTAAGGACCTGGAAGAGAATGAGGCAAAGAAGGAGGCCAGGAGGTGAAGAGAGAAATGAAGGTGTGTAAGAAGGAAAAGAGTAAGATGGAAAATAAGGAGGAGAAGGTGGAGGGAAGTAGATGAATGTGGAAGAGAAGAAGAAAAATTATATAAAGGAAACAAGAAGAATTGTAAATAAAATTGAAGGAAAATAAAAGCATAAAATCAAACAAATAAAAGCAGAGTAGAAACAGACAGATAAGAAGAAAACGAGAAAATGGAGGAGGAGAACAGAATTCATGGGAATGAAGAAGAAGAAGAATAAGATATACAAATAAAACACTCGTTTGTCTACATCAGCTCCGTCTCTGTATTGTTTATAAAACCACGAGTCTGCGCAATGCAACGACCTGCGAGTGGTAAGGCTCCCTTGGGAGTCCTCAGCCAGAAGAGACGCTGTTTTTCGATGTAAGAGCTTCTCAGCGCCGCGGACCGGGCTTGATCTCAGGTTGGATCATGTGGGCTTTGTGGTGGACGAAGTGGCACTGGGATAGAGTACTTCGGATTCCCCTGTTAATTTTAATCCCACCCGATTTTCCGCCCGCGTGTCCAACAATTCTTCTACTGTTGCGTGTGTATTTGTTGCTGTGGGAACATGTTCACTGAGCTGTTGTTTAGCAACAATAGGGGGGATACGTACACAGTCACAGAGCAAAATGATCTCATGATTCTTTTTCTTCAAAACATGGAAGGTGGGCTGAAAAATATTTGGACGTGCCTACCTATACACAATAATATAAAAACCGTTGCCTAGCAATAACAGTAACGTGTTTACTGTTGTTTCCTAATAATGGGCGTCTCCTCTGTCTTTTGGATGTTACAATCAGTGTTTTCTCTTCGGTCTGCTACTCTGGTCACACTCATTTGGTCTCGTCAGAGAGGGCGCCCCACATCGACAAAATTGGAACTGTCTCATAATAATTGTAATTGTTGTTTATTTGTTGCAGTTGTTTGTATTTCTCTGTAATTGTTGTAGTTGTTAATCGTATTTGGTTTGTATTCACTGTGGTAGGATGTCCTTATTGTTGTGTTTTGTATATTGTGTTTTGTTTGAACGTGTTGTCACTTAGTGTAATGTGTGTTACTTGTCTGTTGTGTCCTATTGTGTACTACTGCCACCGGGCTAAAACCCAATTGCAGTATAATAAATAATAATATAATAATAATATATAACAAAAGTCCGATCTTGGACCCCAGAAGGAGCTTTACACCAAGATTGTGTGGCCGAATGTTCGTCGGTTGTAATGTGATTTGACTTTGTTCTCTCTTCGGTCCGCCCCGATGTATTAGTTAGATGTTCAAAAGAGACAATATTCAAACTCCGTCTGTGAGAGAGGAGGAATAGGGGGTCCGCTGTTCTGCTCAGAGCGCCTGCGCTGAAAGCTCGATCCCTCCTCTCGTGGAAGAGATACCCCGTTGCGTAGCAGCGGACACACAGGAAGGAAGGAGATGCCATAAGCGTACTTCAAGAAAGTAGTGTGAAAATAATAGGATAGCTAATTTGAGCACTATTTACTGTGTCCCAAGGTATCAGGGCGCATGTACTGTCTTCGCTCGCTTGGAAACCGGGATCGTGGGTTCGAATCCCACTCAGGGCATGGATGTTAAGTTTGTGTGTGTGCGTTTTTCTGTGTTTCTGTAAAGGTAGAGGCCTTGCGACAAGCTGATCACTCGCCCAAGGAGTCCTACAGAATGTGTAAGATCTAGAAAAACCGAAGTGAACGGAGTTCATGGAGGTAGGCCTAGGCCCACTGGGGCTGTAGTGCCAAGGGGAAAAAAAGGTATCATGGCATCTGATATTAGATTTTAATTAAGTTTGCTCTACTTGTACTCGTATGTTGTATTCCAGGAATATGTTTTGATAAAAATATTTCCGGGGCTTCATTCTTCGTTGTATTAATAAGCAAAATGTAATATGGCCCCTTTTGAATAGGACGGAAAGACGAAATACAGTGAAGGTCAATTTCATTGAAATTTTTGCAAATATATTGGTTTGTGACAGAAATTTCTCCCCCTTATTTATTAACTGTCTCGTCACAAAATACTAATTATCTATACAATTGAACGTTGCTTATTGGCATTTCTACTTCCGAATTTCCAGACTTACAATGCCATTAAATTTCGGACTTCGGGACATCAAACCTTGGACAGCTTCTTCTGAAGACCATAGACACCAGTGATCATTCGTCCGATGTTCTCTTCCATGGGGGACCCTTCAAAAATCTCCTATTATCAGAGCTGTCCTCTCTGAATTCAAAGTGCTGGAGATACTGGATTTTAATAAAATGTTAATTTACGAATATTATAAGGTTCCCTGCTGTTAAGATTTGGTGCCTCGAATACGTAATTCTTCTTATGATTTATGTAGAGGAAAGAACTAATATTTACAATCGAATCACCTTCACGAATTGGACAGCCTTACATTGGGGAGAGATGCTACCACAGTGAAGATGGAAACTTATTTGTCTTACATTTTATTTTCAAGCCATATAACAGACACACCATCATGACCTTACTGTGATACCCGGACTATAGACAATAACATCTCTGACAAATTGCCAGTGAAATATAAGGTATAGATGTAGCATTCTCTGCTGATATTTAACGGTGCGATAAACATTTAGGCTACATTAACCTGTTCTCTTTCCATACAGATATCAACGAAAAGAGTTTAGAATGTGATATAATTTATAGGTTTTTAAAGAATTTGGATATCAGGTCTTCACGTTTATTCATCAGGTCCTCTGACTTATTCCTATTCAGAAGTGATGCTCGGAATTAAGAACAGTTCAGAGACTCGTTAGGACTACTTGCAGGGAGGTCGGACTACCGCAAGGCCTCTACTTAACTCAAAACAAACACAGAAGAAGAACGCGAACAAACATCCATGTTTAGAGTGAGATTCGACACTGAGATATCAGATTTGGAAAAGTCTTAAGAATGAGCACTCACATAAGTTAATATTTTTTTTTAAATTAAACGTTAAAAAATACCGACTTAAACTGTAGATGAGTAAAATTACGTATTAAATAATTCTGTAGAATTCTGTAACCATCTTCAGATTAAGTAGCGACCTGTTGGAGGATTGCGAAATATTCCTTAAAATTTTCCCTCTCCGAATGAAATATGAAAAACAAGCTATAGACTGGTCTTAACAAACTAGCTAGCTAACTCGCTAACTAACCACCCAAGAAAATAAACCGTTCGAGCTAAGTTATTCTTCTGAAGCTGCCAATCGCTAAGCTACTCAAAAAAGTCCCCTAATTTTACGAAACCGGTGGTACATTTCCGTCTTCAAAAGGTCCCGCCACTGGACCAAATCTTGAGCCAGACGAATTGAATCCACGACACGACAGCCTATTACTTTAAGATCCATTGTACTGTTATCCTTCCATCCAGGTCTTCGTCTTCCTAGTTGTCGCTTTCATTCAGTGTTTTCTATGAAAACCTGGATGAATTCGTGTTTCTTCCTCTTCGTGCTACATGCTCTAGTCATGATATTCTCCTTGACTCACTCATTCTAACTATATTTGACGAAGAATACAAATTATGAAGCTCCTCACTGGATAAACCTTATAATCATTAAAAGGTAAGAGTTCTGTCTTCTGGAACATAACGCCGTGTAGTCCGTTAAAAGCTAACTGACTTTTCGGAGGAACATACCGCAGGTAGCAAGTAGAACTTTGCTTCCTCTCTTCTTCACGCTGGTTTCTTGTTTGGCTTACCCTTCGACCCTGAAGATGGAGGTGATATTCTGTATTGAAACGTTGGTTCCTTTGAACTGAATACACTGCCTTGAATCCCACAGGATAAAAGTCTTCATAACCACTCCTGTGAGGACCTCAAATTCTTAAATAAAAATCTGTCTCGTCTTTGTCACTTCGCTTAATTAAATGGACCGTAATATTATAGAATGAATCAATAAATTGATTGGCCCAGCGCTTCCCGTCCTGTTGTTCTTGTTGTGGAGACCGCCCTCCCCCCCAACCCCTTTTCTCATCATGTCAGCCAGTCATGTCTCTCTCATTGCGTTTGTAGTTCTGAAGCAGCCCGGCCACAACACTGGCTCCGCTGCTGTTTTCCATCTACCATCAGTTACTGCAAATTCCATTTATATTAAATTACATAGTATCTGATACAGCGAAATTTTATGACTTAAATATATTACACAACAGAGCACTGATAGACATGTAGATATCCAATATCAGAGATGGGCAATTATTATGGCCCGAAGGCTATATGGCGCTTGTCAAAGTGATGGCTTCATGGAGGCCTAGTGAAACAGAAATCAAGTACTTCCAAGAAAATGTTGTATTGTCATTACATCATTCTGGTTTCTTGTGATTTGTAAATGTGCCAAAAGATACTCCTGGAGCTGAGCCCTTCTTGAGGAGCCGCCAATTCTGCAGCTACTCAAGAATTTCACAGCATTTTATGGAACCCGAAGGTTCATTATCGTGTTCACAAGAGCCCTCCACTGGTCCCTATTCTCAGCCAGATCAATCAAATCCATACCATCCCATTCTATCTCTCTAAGATCCATTTTAATATTGTTCACCCATCTACGCCTTGGTCTTCCCTGTGTTCTCTTTCCTTCTGGCTTTCCCACCAGTATCATATGTGCATTCCTCTTCTCCCCATTCATGCTACATGCCCTGCCAACCTCATCCTCTTTGACTTGATCATTCTAATTATACTTGGAGAAGAGTACAAGTTATGAAGCCCCTCATTATGCAGTTTTCTCCAACCTCATGTCACTTTATCTCTCTTCGGTCCAAATATTCTCCTCAACACCCTGTTCTCAAACACCCTCTGTCTACGTTCCTCCATTAATGTCAGAGACCAAGTTTCACACCCATACAGAACCACAGGCAAAATAGATAAAAGTAAAATTATTAATAATTAATTCTATCACAATTATTTGTGCTGTAATCATCAGAGGATCTCATCAGATAATGTGGCAAAAAGATTTTAAATACAGTAATTTACAGGTTATACGTGTACTAGGACCCTAATATTTCAGTTTGATTTTTTTTTTTTTGTAATTATAACAAATTTTGTTCAGGCTTCTTATATAGAAGGAATCAGAACACATCAAAATACTTAACTAAAGAGGCTGCCGTAGCTGAAACGTTATAGAATCGCATTCGGGAGGTTCTTCGTTCGAATTTCGGCCAGGACAACCGTTATCTTAATAGAGATCTTTCGTGGTTATTCTCAGCCCTTCCAGAGAAATCCAAGATTGTTTCTCGAGTGTTTCAGGATATGTAGTGTCAGATACGATGTCGTAAAACAAACCACGAATTCTTATTGGGGCGTTTGATTGTATTTCTGTTTCACCAGGTAAAGTCAGGAATGTCACTTCTGTTGGACCACAGTCACTTTTCCCGCGCGTTTTCCAGTTATTTTTCACGAATCATCTCACGGCATTATCAACGCCGTACAGTGTAAGACGTTGATAATGCCGTAAGACACATAACACATTGTTAGTAACAATGTCTGAACAATTTTATGGGATTTATATAATTTTTCATTGTTCTGTATGGGTTTGAAACTTGGTCTCTGACATTAAAAGAGGAACACAGATTGAAGGTGGTTGGGAAAAGAGTGTTGAGAAGAATATTTGGACCGTAGAGAAATTAACTAACGGGAGTTTGAAGAAAATTGCATCATGAGGAGCCTCATAACTTGCATTCTTCGGAAAGTATAATTACGTATAATGATCAAATCAAGGAGAGTGAGATGGGCAGGGCATGTTGCATGCATGGAGAAAAGAGAAATGCATATAGGCTATTAGTGGGAAAACCAGAAGGAAAGAGACCACTACGAAGACAAACACGTAATTGGGTGTGCAATATTAAAATAGTTTTTAGAGAGAACGGGATAGAGTGGATTGGATTGATGTGGCTCAGAATAGGGATAAGTGGAGGGCTCTTATGAGCACCGTAATGATCCTTTGGGTTCTATAAGATGCTGGGAAGTTCTTGAGTAGCTGCACAATTGGCGGCTTCTCAAGAAGGGCTCAGCTCCGTAAGTGAGTGAGTGAGTGAGTGATATATTTTTCATCTACCATATTGGTTTCCCGGGCACAGTTTACTCTCTCTCACGCTGTGCCATAAGTAAACCAATCTAACTCTCTCCCTATATTTCCCCTGAAGGTTTTTCGTTTGTACGTAAGTTATTTTAAAGACAGTTGAGAGCGCAGAGAACATTAAACGTCTGATGACAAGACCTACATATATCTGTGCAAACACTAACTGGAAAAGACAGAGGTGAATGCAGTGTTCACTTATATAAGGCAGTGTTTCTCTACGAATGAGACTAGTCGGATGATTGGATAGGACGTGAGGACTTGAAAGTAAGAATTTACGCATATGTTAACGACAAATACAATACTGTGACATGCAGTTCCCTTGCCAAGTGACAGCCGTATAAATAGGCGACAGTACAACAGCCATTGATTGGGAACAGCTCTGTGGACACGTTGTTTCACCTGCAACGACAGAATGCGCAATAATGGAAGAAACGTTTTCTGTGTGGTCCGTGATGGGGTTACATAACGAAGACTAGTAGATCGTTTGTGGTTGAGCCCGTGTGGAGGCGGATTCGAATACTTCCACCGTAGCCCTGGGAGTCGTAAGAGAAGATTAAAAGTAAATCCAGTGCCTGGGAGTATAACTGGGCCACCTTCTTCCTGCGAGTTAAAAATACGGGAACCTGGCCCTCCAGGTTGGAGGGAATCTTGAATCTGAGAGTAAAATATGGTTGTGAGTCCCTCTGGACTCGAACCTGAGAATAACTCCGCTGGCAGGACCAACAGCAATTGTAAAAGACAGACTTTCCCCCTCGTCAGATAGGACGCCTCAAATCAACAAACCCGTAACTGTATGACAGTTGCCCCCAGATGGGGTCTTGACACCAAGGCAGACTGGCCGACTGACCATTGTGCGTAACATGATTTCGACTTTGACTTGTGCTGAGTCAGTTGATAGTTGTAGCTCTGAAAGTTGAGAAGTTGGTAACTGAGGCCGGGGACAGTTAAGGAACATAGAGGAAGAGGAATTAAGTTGTTAGAAGCCGCTAACAAGCAACGGCTATTGAACACTGAGATGACTTCATACGTGGTACAGTTACAGTGATCTTTGGAGTGTGTAAGTCAGTGAGACTGTCGTAGCTATTTGTATTTTCGTGTATATTTGTCCGATAAACCCACTTACCAATCCAAACCTCGTCTCTGGTCTCAGTTACCATGTGACAATGTTAAAATGTACATAACTGTAAATATGACGATCTTGTAAAAGAGAAACTTTGTTTCTAGTATGGTGAGACTGGGGATTTTAGGACATTAGATCCAAAAGGTTGGCAGTCAGTAAGAAAAAATAAAGGTCCTAACCCTAGAGTTACCTAAAGAGTCACACAAATCCATTAGAGAGTTGACTCAGAAGAGCAAATGTACCAAATTCGAATTGGTGAACCACCATAACATAGGACAGGTGCAGTAGAACTGCACAAATGTGATCGCATGTTCCACTTGAATATGTTCGATATCATAATTAACGCACTTAAGCCGTTGTTCCTTTATGTGAAAATGAAATGTCAGTAGAAACCACTTCTAGGCATACTTACTTTTGTCACATTTTCCTCCCAACGGAATGGAGAGAGATGTAGTAACGCAAAATATGTCTACATATTCACAATTTATAGCAGCAATATCATACATGAATACAGAAAAGCTATACGCAAATAAGAACTCGGGCCGAAATTGTGTCTCCGAAATAATACTGGTTACGATAATTAACTTAAGCTGTATATTGTTCCTAAAAAATGTTAGCCTCAGATCTTATTTGTTCGGAGCAGTGCATTGCCTCCACATTCAGGGCAGAAATCCACTGCTGTGCAGGTGGATACTGCAGAGTTCACCAAAAACGATTGTAACCACAATGCACGGTGTCATAACCCAGTCTTTCATTAAATATTCATCCACATGAAAACGTGAATTATCCTCTTTCTTCTCTTCTAATTTTCTTACCATTTTCTCCTCTTCTCTTCCTCTTCCTCTTCTCTTCTTTACTATCATTCAATATGGTTACATTTATTTCGGACCAACCTGTACAACGGACGTAAGTGCAACTCTCTCATATTTTATTCAGAAATTTCTGAATGGGTTTCGACTACCTTAAAACGACTCCCGCCGATGGAAACTGTATGATTAATACCTCTAAGAGGCTTATAGAATTTGAAATACATTGCGTCCTTCCTCCCTTCTCTCTCTATATATAGCTGTATATGCATATACACAATATATATACGTGTATAATATTTTGTGATTTATCTTTTCCATTACGCAATTTCGTTCACCATAACCACAAATTGTCGAGGGTTAACATGTTACATGAACATGACATTCCAAAAAGGGATTACGTTTCTATTTCAGTATATCGTGTCTAGTCTGTGACTACGGATAATATGTTTTTATGTTGATGTATATTACGTGCAGTATACTATACGCAGGAGAAAAATTATGATTGACTATTTATTTGTGTTATTTGTGGGATATGTCTTTAAATACCGTCCTGGAAGCTTCATATAATTCCATGTACTATTTGCAAATGTACTATGTGGAAGGAAACAGCGGAAGTTAATACAACGACGATATTTTCTGTTTCTCAGTGCGTGTTACATCAGAATTTCTTTAGTGATTTCTAAATAAATATCACTAAATAGGATTGGGGAAGGGGGGTTATTTTGCAACATTTTGAATGTCACACACTATATAGGGTCCAATGATAGGATGATAGGCGAATGATGAATTTTAATTGATTTTTAAGTCTGCCTTATGCAGATACCATACTGGCATTTGCTTACGAGGACCGAGGCAGACCATGAATTCGTAATAGTTCGTTCATTCGCTCATTCATTTAATGGCTCTACAACCCTTTATTGGGCCCTGACCTCTTTTTCATTTTCATAATCTTTTTCACACAGACGGTAGAACTCCTTGGACGGTGGATCAGCCCGTCGTAAGTCCCCTGCCTACACACAGAAGAACACAAACACAGACTAAACGCATACACAGACGGCAAGGTGAGATTTCCGTCAACCAAACGAACGTGGTTATACAATCAATCAATATTCTGATTAAATTTTTATTTTTTTTATACCTCAGATATTCATGCCCTCAGTGGTATTCAAACCTACAATCACAGAGTTCGAGAGAGCAAAGACAGTCCACGACTTAGACCGCGCAGCCGCTGTGATCTGACGTGATAGTCAGAATCCTGCCAAGGTTCTAACCGACAACCTCTAGAGTCTAGAGCGTTACTTCTAGATCAGTCTGTTCAGTAGTAACGCAGAAAATAACTCAAAGATTCAAGGCCGCTATTCCCAAAGCCCGATGTAGTACGCATTGCAGAGCCTGTTAGGTCCTTTTCCCCTCCTTATGATCCACCTTCATATTATTCTATCATCGTTTGCTCGGGATTCCAACTTTCTCAAGACCGCCCCCCCTCCTCACACACAATCTATATGCATGCCTTGTCGTTCCCATTCCATCCTCTTGGGGTCTCTTGTCACCACAGCATGGCGCGCCCTCAGGTTGCGGATGGAGACGGCCACGAAATATGCGAATATATTGCATAATAAGCAGTCACAGAGCGTCTCAAGCCGTTGGCTCTTCATCTCGGGGGATGAATGGGGACTAACCAGTTTTCACGCGAAATTATTTCAGTGCTGGTCACAGAGGCTGCGAAGTTTACGGCATGAACAGTCTTCGCTCTCTCGAACACTAGGATCGTGGGTTCGAATCCCACTGAAGGCAAGGATGTCCGTATTGTGTGTGTTTATTCTGTTTATGTTGTTCTGTGTGTAGGTAGCGGCCTTGCAACAGGCTGATCTCCCGTCCAAGGAGTCCTACAGGCTGTCTAGAAGATTCAGTTTAAGAATCAGTTCAGAGTATGAACAGACCTCAGAGCGTCCATACGGACTCTGGGTACCGCCCAGTCTCCCGCCCAGTGGACACAGGGGGGAATTCCCTAGGGGTTAACCAGAACTGACATTAAGCTAACCATTCACCTCTATCTAGCGCCGAGGTCTAGAATGCTGGAGCTTTCACTCCACTCCCCCATATGCCTTCATGGCATAATGCTTAATTAATTAAGCACAGGGCCAAACATACCTTTACTTTTCTTTGTTATTGTCTTATGATTTTTATTTTTTATTTACCAATATTAGAATTGTATTTAATAAAATATTTATAAATTTTCGGTATAATTGATGATCGTTTTTTTCTTCCTCTTCAAACATTGGATTAGGCCTTTAAGTTTGTTCGAATTCAGAATAAAAAAATCTTACAGCGAAATTAATGGTATAGACAATTTGTAAGACTCCTTGGAGAGGAAGACCGTTCTATCGCAAGGCCTCTACTTAACATAGGACACTAACAAAATATATTGAGGATATGCCTCGAGAGCAGTTGGTTGGAAGCCACGACTTCCCTGATTCAGGCGATAGGAGACTGAATTTATCCTGGCCTGGACGACCAATAGACATCTGTGCTTCTCGGTGTAGAATACACCTCTCTGCTTAATGTGGAGTGATTGCAGTGTCTGTGTATAGAGAGGAGTGTTCAGTGACGTCATCAGTACATGAAATATTTACAGTTGTGAAGTGTTCTTCTTCAACGAAGGCGGTGTGGGGCGATAAGTGTTCGCTGTCACGTGACGTCTCCCACACTCGAAAGCTCTGCCCAGTACAATCTCTCAGTTCCCTTGTTCAGCATCTAGAGACAGAAACTGCTACAGAAAGAGTTCACGTTCTCTAAAAATTGGGCTCGTAACTCGCCAGAAAAGAATCAGATTCTGTGTTGAAAAGTACTATATTCTGAAGCATAAAATTGTTACGTATAAGGGGTAAAGTGACTGATAATTGTGGGTTCTGCATTTGAAGATTGGATTTATTGGACGTCTCTATTACAATTACAATCAATTATAACAGCCCACACACTGAACCCCTTCTGAACGAATCCCTCACTGTTGTCTGGATCTTGAACTTGTCTCTAACTTCTGGTCTTCATCTGCTCAGTATGACTGACTGCTAGACTGCGGCTGGTCCTCCCCAGCACAACTATTCTTGGTTCCCGAGTCCCACCTTATTTTACCATGTGACGGCTCTGGGGGCCTTCAGCTCCTGTCTCTCCACTCAGTATGACTCATTGCTCTGGCAAATCCATCACCTTTCATGATTTCAGGTGTACCGTATAGAGATCAGCCACTACAACAATTTGTCTGTTGCAATCTGCATATCTGTTGCCGTGGTAATCCATGTCTTCATTCCAAAGTAACAGTTTCGTTTCTAAGTGTTCGCAACTTTGTTACCTGGGAAGGACACGTTCGTGTGATCTGATGTAACGGAAACTTAGCCGTTGCTTATCAAAGGACATCTGAATCTGGCTCCACTATTCCGGCTATCAGCCGCCACGTCACAATATCATGTATTCCGGTAGAAGTTCACCGACGTTTCCGAGAAACATGCTGACCACAACTAGAGGGTTGAGGTGTAAGCTAAGGAAGGAGCCAGCAAGAAGGCTGCAAGTGTCCTGAAAATGAAGGCAGTGTATTCCTGCGAAAATTTGCTGAACTGCTATCGGAGTGGTCGTAGTTGTTGGCAGAACTCTTCAGGGAACGAGGACTTCTTTAGGAGAAGCAAGAAAGAAGTCCCCGTTCCCTGAAGAGATCTGCCAACAACTACGACCACAGTGTTCCAGAACACCGAGACTCTATGGGTTGCCCAAAATACACAAACCTGACGTACCATTAAGACCAAGTATCAGCACCATTGGCTCCCCCACCTATCGATTGGCCAAACATTTGGCTTCCCTACTTAACTCCTTCACCTGTGACTCCCCACACCACGTGAGAAACTCTGCCGAATTTGTCCACACCATAAAATCCCTCCGGTTGAACCCTTGTGATATGATGGTTAGCTTCGATGTGGTATCGCTTTTCACCAAAGTGCCTATCAAGGACACTATGGATCTACTAGAAGGAAACTTCGCCGAAGATGTTTTGAGACTGTTTCGCCATGTCCTAACCACATCCTACTTCAGCTTCAATGGCCAGTTCTACGAACAGACTGACGGTGTAGCCATGGGCTCTCCACTATCTCCAGTCATCGCCAACTTCTACATGAAATACTTCGAGGAGAGAGCGCTGGATTTGGCCCCACTCAAGCCCCGTTGCTGGTTTCGATATGTGGACGACACCTTCGTCATCTGGCCCCACGGACCTGACAACCTGAAGGGTTTCCTGAACCACTTAAACAGTATCAACCCATGCATTCAGTTCACCATGGAAACCGAAAGTGAAGGCCACCTCCCCTTCCTAGACATAGATATTTACAAGAGACCCGACGGCTCTCTAGGCCATACAGTATACCGCAAACCCACACACACAAACCTGTATCTTAACGCCAAGTCCCATCATCACCCTTCCAGTAAACAGGCAGCTCTGTCCACACTGGTACATAGGGCCAGAGCTCTGTGCGATCAAGAGAGTCTGCGTACGGAGTTGGAGTTCCTGAAGGACATCTTCAGGAGCAATGGCTATAGCGACCGGCAGATCCACAGGGCCCTCAACCGCCATCCCAACAGCAATCAACCTGATGACCGCAGAGGAACTGTCGCCTTCTTGCCCTTTGTCGGGACTATATTCAACAGGATCAGCAGAGTACTGTCCCGACATAACATCAAATC
>NW_019729208.1:1082184-1105815 GCF_002891405.2 Cryptotermes secundus | reverse complement strand
CAACACAACACCATATATGGTCTTAATCGCTCCCCACTGCTCCCATTGGTCCGTTCTCCCTAACCACCCCCCTTGCCTACTTCGTATAAAAAAAGCGCCTTTCACACCCTATCACCACAGCTACAGCTCTCCGCATTCCAAGCCATTCAACTGCTCTGAAGATGGAGGCGCTACGTTCCTCCGAAACGTCGGCCAACACGAAGAATACACGGTGCCTAAACCCAGAAGACGACTCTCTTCAGTGGAACTATTGTTGAGAGAGGGTGTTTTCGAATCTAAGACAGTAAAATGTGGTCATGAGTCCCGCGGGACTCGGACCCAAGAATAATTGCGCAGGTGAGGACCAGCAGCGATTGTATGCAAGAGACCCATCCTCTCGGCAAGTTATATAAGAACCATAACAACAAGTGCTCAGTTGAAAAAAAAATACTGGTCGTGAGACTCAAGCTGCTTGGTACCAAGACGAACTGTTTGGTATACCGCCAGTCGCTAAGTAACTATGACTCTGAGAAGAGAATTGAGGGAGTCTCTTGAGGCGTCAGTCGAAGATTTCGGAAAACAGAAGACATAATGTGACATATAGTGGTTTGTGAAGTGTAGTTAGCAAGTTATATAAGTGAGCAATGAATCCTGTCAGCAATCCAAAACCAGTCTATAAGACAAGCTCATCCCCAATACATGGCAATACAGACACACACATAGAGATACCTGTTACTTCTCAAGGAATATCGTCTATCGGTTGCATTCCTAACTCAAATTCGGAAGTCTCTGGTTTCGTGTCTTAGCCGGAATAACGTCTAGCCTCGCTGAGGTTCCCCGTGGTATTCCTCAGCCCCTCAGTTAGCTTCTAAGATAGTACCTTGATTAGGCCACTACCGTTTCCTTTCATATCCATTCCACTTTATCTATAATCGTATAATTCGACGGTGGATTGCATAGGAACTGAAATAACGCTCAAAATAAACAGTGAAATACATGTGGAAGTCATAGTAAGGTAAGATTTGCACAGAGGCGTCGGCATGGATTATATTATTGGCTTCAAAGAGGCAACTGTATTGCGGAGCAAAATTCATTTAATTCTGACTGCCGTGCAGTGTGCGTTTGTCTTTTGTTACAGAAGTGGTTGAGTGTAGTGAGGTGATTCCCCGCATGTCCGTGGGTAGAATATCGAAACAAGCGGCTGTAGGCTTGTCAATCGATCCGATGTGTGTCATGTGGGTCTGATAGCAGATCCTACTGATACAAACCCCATACTTTCCCCTTTGCTATTGACTGTCGACCTGAAAAACCAATGTTTGTTATGGAGTAAAATTTTCATCTAAATTTTATTCTTTTCATGGTTTAAAAAATTTCCAGACTTGTATTGGTCACATAGAAGGGACGTTTTCCTCTCAATTACACCCTTTACTGCAGATAAATTTATCCTAACAAACTAACTACGTGGTACATAGAGCTGAGCCTTTCCTGAGAAGCCGCAAGTCGCTCTCCTACTCATAAATTTCCAAAAATTTCTTGGAATCAAAAGGTTCGCTACCATATTCACAAGAGCCCTCCACTGGTCCCTATCCTGAGCCAGATCGATCCAGTCCATACCATCCCATCCTATCTCTCTAAGATCCATTTTAATGTGCTATTACTATATGGCCATCAACATAAACTCCAATAAATAAATCAATATTACTGTATTAACATTTATTGGTTAATATGTATCTACCACATGTTTCGATCCAGCTGGATCATCATCAAACAATTTTCATATTATTTCACTCCTTGCTGGATTGTGTCCTAATATGGATACATATTAGTAATTGTATTGACATAACTGTCTTTAAAATTGTTCTGCTCTCGTCATCTTCATTCATTCTTTATTAGAGGTGGTGGGTTTCCCCATGCACTTAGACCAGTTATTGGTCCATTGTGCGTCCCCTTTTAATTTCTACTGTCGCCATACCCTTCCAGTACTGGTGCTCGCTATCAGCCCCATTCTGCCAGCGAGGTCGGCCCTCTTCTGGCAGTGGTACACGATACTTCCCCATCTACCGGAGGCATTGGAAACTACTTGGGCTGGAAACTTTGCCTAATTTTGCTCAGAGGTCTCCTAGAGACATGAGGACCTTTTACGTGCCGTAAATCTACGACACGGGACCCACGGCATAAAGTCCCTCGCGAAGGACTTGTCTCGTCATATGACTAAATTGGTGTTGTAATATTAGTCTTAAGGATGTGTTCCGTGTTAACGTCCCTACCGGCCGACTAATGTCTCACAACTAACTGAACTTTAGATTTTTCCTGCTTTTAACACCTCGGCACGGCCTGCATAGAAAACACAGCTCCCAGTAGATATATTTTTGCGTCACGTAGCTGTCGCACCGACCGCGTAGATAGAAACTCTTTCCAATTAGTACTTTGGTGCGTATTAGAAATCTCTCACTTAGCAAGGATTCTACATGCTTCAATATATATTTTTTTATTTCTAGGGAAGATATCCATAAATCACTGAAATTTACAGGATGTACCCGTTCACCCACCTATCCTCATATATGTTTCAGTCATATATTAGACATATTTTTTTAACTATTTAGCTAAACGTAAGCAGAAATGTGCACGGGTCTTTATAAAAAATGTTTGTAACTTTTATAAAAATTCATTTGGCGTTTCCCGAGTTCCATTCGGAAAGACTTTGCAAATTCAATAGGTGCTTTTTATGAACTTATTTTTACGATCCTGCTAAAAGTGTTGGGCCATCTCTTTTTATCATATTTGTCAGAATCAATAAATTACGTCAAGATTATGCGAAAGAGACTCGCCGACATAAGTATAAGTATTAAATTTCTTATGACATATTAGTTTATAATCCTTTGGGAATTCTCATCATCTTTACTCCTTCTCCTTTCCAGTCCTACATATTGCCGAATGAAATTCGATGCCGTATTTTAAAGCCATCCACCCAAGAACAACACATAAATAATCGGTCATTAACTCTTTCATGTATATAGAATACTACATGTTGTGGCGTATTTACTCCATGCAAGAGCTGTTGAGCCACAGAAACAGCCCTTGCTAAGTAATACACGCACGTAACAATATAAAAAAGGGTTCTGCAATCTGTTTCTAGGCAACGGCTCGGTAAACACATTTGCGCGTATCGGACACGAACGCAACAGAAGAGCGATGTTTTCTATGTGGTCTGTGCCGAGATGTTATAAGAAATGGACATAGATGGTTAATAATTCAGTGAGTTCTGTGTGGGATGCTGTTTAGATAGGATATGAGAACGTGAAGCGGAAGAATCTCCAATGTTAAAAGCCGTTGCCAGGGAATGTATGGTGGTGAAGGCACAGCAGGCCAGAAAATTCTTAGTGGGTGCTGTGGTGATTTGTTTCTTAACTTAATCTTCGAACCTGAAGATGTCGGTTCGTTTCTCCAAAATGCCCTTGAAATTCTACCGGAATATACTGCCTCACATTCCAGAAGATGATGCTTTTTAACTAACAGAAATTTTCTATATGTTTAAAGCCACTTAATCTTTACATAGGACGTACAGTTCAGTATCACGAGACTGAAGGTGCACTTGAAACAGAGAGGCAGCTCCTGGTGATTATGGTTTAATATACGAGGCCGAGGGAGTTGTAATTAAGTTGTTTGTAGCTTCCAAACTGATGAGTTATTACCCAGAAAGCTGTTTGATGGATTGATGCACAATGTGGCTAACGTTTCGACATGACAGAAGACAATCTACAGACACTAAATATGATGATGATTACAGTGATGGTGATTAAGTCGTGTTACTGTGCTTGTACGTGCTTCACGAGGATTTTTTTTTTGCTTGGCTTATTCTTCGGCCCTGAAGATGGAGGCGGCATGTTCCTCCGAAACGTCGGTCGACTTCGAAAGGACTACATGGCGTTATATCCCAGAAGAGAGCTCTTCATGGTGACAATTACAATGATGATAATAATTATGATTAAATAACTCCCTAGAGTCGAGTCTTTCTTGAAAAGCCACCGGTCGCTCACTACTCATTAATTTACCACCATTTTATGGAACCCGAAGGTTCATTACCGTCTTCACAAGAGTCGTCCACTGATCCCTATACTGAGCCAGACGAATCCAGTCAATAACACCCTATTCAATTACTCTGAGTTCCTAATATTATCCTAACACCCATTTCCAGGTCTGCCTAGTGGTCTCGTTCATTCTGGCTTTCCAACTAAAATCCTATATGCATTTATCTACTCATATATGCATGTTAGACGCCCTTCCCATGTCATCCTCGAATTGTTCATTCTAATTATATTTGTCGAAGTGTACAAATCGTGAAGCTTATGAATATGTTCCACGAAAATTCGGAAGAAGTTGGCGACTTTAATCTATTTATTTATTTATTTATTTATTGACACTTTCAAAAGCTCATATTATTATAGCGTCAACTAATACGGTAATTATCTAATGATACATTGAGAGTATAATTAGAATGATCAAGTCAACGAGGATGAGACGGACAAATCATGTAACATGAATGGAAGGAACAAGAATGCATGCAGGATATTGGTGGGAAAGCCAGAAGGAAATAGACCACTGGAAAGAACAAGAATGTAGGTTGATGAACAATATTAAAATGGATCTTAGAGGGATAAGATGGGATGGTATGGATTGAATTGATGTAGCTCAGGATAGAGACCAGTGGAGGACTTGTGAACACGGTAATGAACCTTCGGGTTCCATAAAATGCTGGTAAGTTCTTGAGGAGTTGCACAATTGGTGACTTCTCAAGAAAAACTCAGTTCCATGAGTGACATTGAAACCGGTCGTAACATAATTTCTGGTACTATCCCGAAAATTGCCTGGAGGAAGTCATTACAGCCAGTCTCCAGAACGAGATTTGAAGTCTGGTCTTCCGGATTATGAAACGGAAATCTTACGATTCGCTCGCGGAAGTCAGATTAACATGGAGAACATGATCATGATGAAAACATACTGATATACATATTCCCAAGATGGATTTTCTTGCGGACTGAAGCTTGTGGTTTGTTTCACGACGCTGCCAGTAGCTGAGAAGTTATAGTGTATGATAAGAGGGTGATAGAAAATAATGGATTGGAAACCACGTGGAAGGAAGCGGTTATATCCTACTTTGAGGTACTGCCTCAGAATATACATGGAAGTTGTGAGCAATTCTGGGGAAACTCAATGAAAAGAGCCCACCTCCGGAGAGAGAGATTTGAATATAAGACCTCCAAAATAAGAAGAAATCTCTTGTTTACAAGCAGTTCGTCCGATATTTCGCTAAAATATTGTCATGTCTGTGACTATATAGATTTATTGACCATTTATACACTTAACTGGTAACTACATTCTACATTTAATTGTTACACACATACACACATTAGTGTTCTCAGTATGTTACAGCCTCCGATTGCTGTTTCCTGGTAATGGCTCCTGACAGTGGAGATTCTTCGGCTTCTATGCTGAAGTCGTTGTCCGCTGGCTAATATTCCACAATTCAACTGTCGCTCCAGCCTGTCTTGCTTATATATTTTAGCATTGACTGCACAGAAAACGCCGTTCCTCACTGTTGTATTTCAGCTGTTGTTTGTTAAGAATCTGTTGTCTAGCAGCGAACGTTGTTTAACTGTTTGTTTCACGGCTGTTACCTGGTAACGGGTCTAAACGCTACAATATTTTTGCTAATAAATGTAAGTTGTAATGATATATAGAACTAATATTCTTGTGTAATGAAGTTGCTGTTTTTTGCTCATTAACCTAATTTGTCTCTTTTACTTGTAGGTTTTAATGATGAAATAAGGTACTTTGATATTTCGTTCAATTTATCTCACCGCGCTTTTGTCACTGGATGTAGAATAGGTTTGATAATATCTATAAAACGAGGAAAACGTGTAATTATTTTAACAGTGAGATCTGAGTTTTAAGCCCCAACATGTTAGAGCGCAATCATTTGAATCAGTGAAAAGGAAATTTTATAAATTGAGGCAGTTTAAACCGAGAAAGCTAAGCTGCATATTCGTGTAAGACACCGTGTATCGAGAGTTGTAAAGGAGATGTACCATTAAAGTGGCTGGTATAAATACAAGGAGTAATGTCACACTTTACCTAAGGTGTTCACGTTATATATGTTTTGGTAATCTTACCCTAACCTGCAAGTTCCTGAACTTTGAGGGAAGTCCTCATTAGGAAAGTCAAAGCTCTTGTCTCGGAGATGTAAGACGAGTTTCATACAGTCACATATATGGAGTGTGACTGTAGAGAGCCACATCTCCACTGTCGTTACTTGGTAATCGCTCCCAACACCGAACGTCCCCTTTCTCTGGGTTCCTGAACTGTCCTTGACCTCAGCCACCAGCTCCTCACCACTCACAACTGCAACTCTCAGTTGACTCAAATCAAGTCAAGGTTATGGTATTACGACCGAAGTCAGTCTGCCAGTCTATCATAGTGTCAAGTACCCATCTGAGGCCTAAGACCAGATTTTTGTTACTCTCAGACGGTTTCGGGTTTGTTGATGTGGGGAGCCCTCTCTGATGAGAGGACAGGTCTATAATTTACAATTTCTGCTGGTCGTCGCCATCACAGCCATTCTCGGGTCGATTCCCATTGGAGTCAAGACCATATTTTACTGTCTTAGATTCCAGACTCACCCAACCTGGAGGTTCAGGTCCTCGTATTTATATCCCCCCAGGAAGAAGGTGGCCCAGTTATATCCCCAGGACCTGAGTTCCCTTTCAACTGCAACTGCAACTGCAACTGCAACTCAGAGTCAGAGTCAGAGCCAGTGCCAGAGCCAGAGCCAGATTATTTTTCGACTGGCGGGTTACCTCCATTAGTTCGTCTTGGCTCCAGGCTCCGTGAGAGTCACGACCACAGATTCTTTTTTACAACTGAATCTTTTCGGTCATAGTCCTTATGTAACATCCTCTCTGACGAGAGGATGGGTTTGTCTCGTGTGAATATGCTTCGCCTTCCGTCAAATATACGTATCGCACATATAGCGCGTTATTGAAAATTCTTGCTTTGCACTCTCAGGCCAGGCTTTGCAAACCAGATAATGTCTATGTTACGTATCTTATGCTACAACAGCAACTTAATAACTTGAACGGACGTAGGCTTGACAATCGCCAAGTTTAAGCCTCTTATATTTTATATATCTGGATTCGCTTTGTCCTGTACTACGAACGCTTGGGCGGTCGAAAAACTGTCCTAGTTATATTGGAAAAATCTCTTCATTATTGCATTTTCTCTCGTTACCGAGGAATCAAGGTTTCCACAGAGCTCTTCCCTAGCAACGGCTGTTGTACTGTCTCCTGATTACACACCTGTCACTTGGCAGTGGGTCTACATGTCACAATATGCACTTTTGTTCAGCGTCTTGTTATTTCGCCTATGTTAGGTCCAAGTCTGAAAGTGAAAAGATAGATATCGTGTTCTCAGCTCCATACCTTCTTAAATAGTCTATCTAGGGTCTATATAATCGGTTTGGAAGCTATTTCCAACTATGACGTCACACTATCGTTACCAAAATCTGTATATTTATGAACAAATTGGTGAGCCAACTTTGTAATAATTTTCTGTTAATTTGTGTTGGACTTTCGACAAGATTTTCTTCTGTAGTAGAACGGCTAGAAGAGGGATTGACAAAGTGCAGCCCCCGGGTCAGATCCAACACGTGAGATCTTTTTATTTGTAGCCTTTGCGAAAACTTGTCTATAATATTATTTTAAAATTATAATAATATGTAGTAATTTATTTTCTACACGAACTAGGGAATTTATTTCATGTGAATTTTGCAGTGTTAATTACGCCTATTAAGGTTTTTTTTTCCTTGGCACTACAACCCCAGTGGGCCTAGGCCTACCTCCATGAACTTCTTCGTTCACTTGAGTTTCTCTAGATCTTACACATTCGGTAGGACTCCTTGGGCGGATGATGAGCTCGTCGCAAGGCCTCTACCTGTACACAAACACAGAAAATGCACACACACAAACTAAACATCCATGCCCTGAGTGGGATTCGAACCCACGATCCCGGTTTCCAAGCGAACGAAGGCAGTACATGCCTTAGACCGCTCGGCTACCGTGACCGGCCTATTAAGGTATGTCATATTTAAATTTGTTACATTCACTCTTTTTGGGCTCGCAAAATTTTTACAAACCCATATCCCAGTTTTCTCATTTATTTTCTCTCATCCCTTGTCTAACTAGGCCTGAAAAGCCATTTCCACTCCTACCTATATCCAGATATTCTCAACATTCTCGTAGCTATAGAAATATCCTTCCTACCATATAATTCACGCAATATTCCTGTTAATAAGAAGAATAAATGAGTTGAACATTGCACTGCTTTCAATGCCAAAAGTTCTGAAATTCTACAATTGTTGGAATTGATTTTTATACACAGTGCTTTATAAGAGAGCAAACATATGGGAGGGTGTGATACACATAAACCTATAGAATATAGACTTCACCGCATATTTCATGAGTAAACTCTCTTATGTCAACACGGACAGACGTCAAAGGGTATGCTAGCATGTAGAATAATACGTCTGCCTAGCTACCAGCATAAAGAGAGGCAGCAGGTTCATATAATGCTATCAGATCTCAGCCGTCAGATAAACCTTATTGAAGTTTCAAGCATTGCTCACATGATGTGCTTTAATTACACGGTGCTATTAAAACAAGGTGTGAACTTTAGATAACAGAAATATTGGTCTTTGCAGTGCCATCACAGGGGGTGCGCATGCGTCGTGGTTTTAATTTTGCTTTTCAAAGGACAATATTTGAAGCGAGAGAGTTGATAAATTAAAATCTATTGTTCTCTTGCTTTCATTTAGAGTCAATTTGTCTGTAGCCTCGTTTGTATCAAAATATACATCTTAAAGTCCATACACTTTACGTCGTGTCTTGCGTACACGACCGTACGGAATAAAAGGTGTAAGTATGTTTGAATTTCCTACTGGCTTATGAATGCGGGAAATCTGTTAAAAATAGGATCTCGTAAATTTCGAATGATGAAGTAACGATCTTCGTGAATATGAAATGATGACGTATCGCAGTTTCTGTAGCAGATGAAGTACAGTATGAAAATGTAAGGTGACACTGGATAGTTTTATTTTTCATAGCTTTCTATATGACGCCGGTGGATGGTATGATGCTCATGGAAGCTGGTAGGGGGGTGGACAAGTCGACATTTACCCTTACTGAGATTAAGACGTGAAAATTATGAAGAGAAAATATGCCAAATATTACGCCAAAAATTTAATTATATTCAAAATGTATATTCTTAACTTCCATAATATTTTAGGGCGGTCATTAGAAGCGGACTTAAACCTACGATTGTAAGTAAAATTTCTGGCTACAATTTTTGGAATATTGACTGCATCTCTCTCTAGAAATTGTAGGTGGCCCCCCAAAAGGATGCTGTATATGTCCTACTGTTAGACTTCGAGATATCTCAATAGGAAGAATGGGCTCAGTTCCTGGCAGGATTACGGACTTTCCTCTTTGCCACCAAACGCATCAGTCCTGGGGCTCTTCTAACTTCTATGCAATTGATATGTAGGAAACTTTCCATAGAGTTCAAGCGGCCGTGGAGTGAATCTCACAACTGACTTTTAGTGAACACCAAGATTAAGATACATGGAAGTATACATACAGCATTCCATTTACCTTCCTTACGTTTGAAAAAAAATAAAAGGATGCTTACGAAATCACCTCGTAGTCTGCTGTCTGTGTATCTGTCCGTGTCTGCCCATCTATGTGTATATCTGTCTGTGTCTGTCCATATATCTGTATATCTATCTGTGTCTTTCCATATATCTGTATATCTATCTGTGTCTGCGCATCTGTCTTGTGTATCGGTCTATGTCTGTCCATATATATCTGTATATCTATCTGTATCTGTCCATATATTTGTATATCTATCTGTGTCTGTCCATATATTCGTATATCTATCTGTGTCTGTCCATATATCTGTATATCTATTTGAGTCTGTCCATATATCTGTATATCTATCTGTGTCTGCGCATCTGTCTTGTGTATCGGTCTATGTCTGTCCATATATATCTGTATATCTATCTGTGTCTGTCCATATATTCGTATATCTATCTGTCTGTCCATATATCTGTATATCTATTTGTGTCTGTCCATATATCTGTATATCTATTTGTGTCTGTCCATATATCTGTATATCTATCTGTGTCTGGCCATCTCTCTTGTGTATTTGTGTCTGTCCATATGTCAGTGTATCCCTGTATTTCTATTACATTTTTGAGGCTTACGAGATCACCTTGCTCTCTGTCTCTGTCCCGTTATTTCTTTCTATGCTCTCCGTGTCGTATCAAAGGAAAGTAGGCGATTAGTTCTTCCCAGAATCTATTTTTAATTAATCTGTTCAGTTAAAAGAATGTATTAATGTAAGCAGTAATATTAAGGGCTAGGATTCGTCTGCATCAACAGAACCAGTTTTGATTTCTCATGTACGCAGTATATGTGACGGCATATTGAGGTCGTGTAAACATCGACCTTTTGGTTTTGAAGAATTTGTAAGGACTCAGCACTCTTGAACAGTAAAACGTTGTTTGTGGATTGCCGTCTGTTTCTGTCTCTATGTAAGTGCATTTTTCTTGCACCTGAACCGGGGGGGGGATATTGAATATATCCGGTATTTAAGAGCTTATATATCACTTGGTCTCTGACATCAAGGGAGGAAAGACTGGCGGTATTTGAGAACAGGGTGTTGAGGAGAATATTTGAACCGAAGAAGGATGAAATGTTAGGCTGAAGACAACTGCATAATGAGGATCTCAATAACTAGAACTTTTCGGAAAGTAAAACTAGAATGACCATGTTAACGAGAATAAGATGAGCAGGGCATATCGAACGTATTTCGAGGAGTGCATATAGGGTTCTGGTGGGAAAGTCAAAAGGAAAGAGACCACTACGAAAACCTAGAAGTGGGTGAGAGAAAAATATTAAAATGGATCTTAGGGAGATATGATGGTTGATATGGGCTGGATTGATCTGGCTCAGGATAGGGACCAGTGGGGGGCTATTGCGAACATTATAATGAACCTTCGGGTTCCACGAAATGTTGAGAAATTCGTGAGTAGCTGAGCAACTGGCGGCTTCTCAAGAAGGCTTCAGCTCCATGGTGTTAGTTCAGAGTTTATCTATCAAGGACGGTGTCCGCTGAATATGGACACTCCAGTTCCAATAATAAGGACCCTTCAAATTTGTCGTATAAAACAAAATTTCGATTTTCTCGAAAATTTTTCTAGCGATTTTGATTAATTTTATTTAAATTGTTGACACTGAGTATAGAAGTAGAATAGCGTTGATCGTATCGTCAGAAAAATAAAGTTACGCCGTCTAGTGGCACAAACACGTGTATGACAAAATATAGACATATATTTGCACCGATTTATGTGTTTGTATATGTATTTACATATGCAGCCCATGGAACAGACAAAGAGGAGTAACGCTATACAAAATTTTTCCCCCTATGAAGCTCTGCTCTTTCGGAATTTTATTTTGCATGTTTCGACATTTCGCTTTACATGCTGATATCTTAATCTGCCTGCCTACCTGTTTATCTATCTATCTATCTATCTATCTATCTATCTATCTATCTATCTATCTATCTATCTATCTATCTATCTATCTATCTATCTATCTATTCCTATTACTCCCAATTGGAGCATAGGGCATCCGCGAAACGCTTCGTTTCGCTTCAGTTTCTTAATCTTAGGAGAGTCGATAGGACTCTCTGGAAGAGGGATCAGCCCGTCGCAAAGCCGCTATCTAAACACAGGACAACACAAACACGGAATAAACGCATACACAAACATCTATGCCTTGAGTGGAATTCGAAATCACCATCCCAACGTTCAAGAGAGCGAAGACAGTTCATGCCTTAGACCACGCGACAACTGATCTGCATTTTTAATGATCATCTTAGATTATTCAGGAGACAAGAATTGTAAAAAACGTTTAAATTTTTGGTATTCATTGGCATATTCCCAGCAGGCGTGACAGCTTAGTCGGTAGAGCAGCTGGCTACAGGCTGGATGGACGCTCTTATCTTCTCTGTAGGCGGAAGAAAAAAAAATCTTCCACAAAATGTTCAGACCGTCTCTGGGACCATCCGGTTATCGGGGGCTCTTTCCCGGGCCAAGGGTAAATTGGAAAGGGCGTAAATCTGACAACCCACCTCCATCTAGTACCGAGATCAAGAATGAACTTCCCCATAAATTTCTCTTTTGGCTTGGTGCTTAATTTATTAAACACAGGGACAAATTTTCTTTTTATCTTTCCGTGGAATATTTCGTAATTTCTTCAATTTTGTTTCCTTTCCCCAAAATGTATGGTTTGGAAGATTAAAATGTTGTTCCTCTCCTGCCGATGCACTAGAATATATCAGGGATTCACAACTTTTTTGTACCTTTGTCTTACGGTATGCAATTTCATATAGTTTGGTAGATGTTTATTGATATTTCGGAGGAAAATTTTGCTGTAAACTTTCTTGAAGATAGAAACAATATTTTTCTCCGAAGTGTTGGTAATGATGTATTAGTTTGCACGGAGTCAACCATAGAACTCGCATCAATAAATAATTAAGTTGGAGTTTTCTGTGTTTGTCTTTTGGAGAAGATTAAATAATTTGAACTAACATATGCCAATTGAATATCACTCCATGTGTGAGAGTGTAATATTCTTTCAATTCAGTAAATCAGAATGTCCGCATAATTTCTAGAGACAAGAGTTTATCCGCGTGGGTGTCTGTACGCTATCTGATATGTATTTGTGTGCGTAAATGTTAACTCTCTCGGACTTCAGTGAGGAGGATGTAGGATGATTTCATAAGTTAAAGTGTGCCTTGTGTGTGAGTGAAGGCAGTAATTATCGAGATGAGAAGCTGACGTACAAATTCCAGCTTTATGTTTTCATTTCCTTCGTCAAGTCGAGATGAGAAATGCATACAGATATTCTATCGTAAAGGTAGAGAAAACATTTAGAGACCTTTGCGACATTTTGGATGAATTTATTTATTGATGTAACGCCCTTTAAATTTCAACGGGAAGTTTCCTCGCTTGGTACGTAAGCTTCCGTAATATTAGACTCCCCTCTTTTCACCTGTATTCCTTTCCCGTCTTACATGTTATCCATTGATGTGTCGAGACCTGTATTTGAAGTCATCTCTCATGAATAGCACTTATAAATGGACAATCGTAAACAGTGTTCCTAGTGTAATATGCTACACTTCGCATATCCACACCAAATATTATCGATATTATCAGAAAGCAGTATGATTCTAAATTATTGTCTGTGTTCCTGTGTCCTGTAATTTTCAAACCCTAAAAATAAATAAAACTGCTTGCGGAATATGAAAGCGTAACTCAAAAAGTTTTATTTTGCGTCGCTGCACTCGCCGCATTTATATCTAGAAGAAAATATGACGTCATACCTCAAACTGTGCGTACTTTGGTTTTGCGGAACAAAGCCTCTTATAAAAATGCAACGTCGTTACAGAACTCAATATGAAAAAGACCCACCTTCAGATAATGCAATCACACGTCGGTTAAATCAATTTCAAGAGACTGGTAACTATCTTCACCGAAAAGGAGCGGAAGGACCGAGCACTTTGCAGGAACATGTTGAACGAATTTAGGAAGTTTTCTCGAAGACCACAAAATCAACTAGACGAGCTTCTCTGCATTTAGGTGTACCACAAACAATTGTCTGAAGAGTTGTTCATTCTACAAGTAATAAAACTTTTCTTTTTGAAATACGCTTTCATATTGCATAAGCAGTTTTATTTTATTCTTTCCGTTTGAAAATTATAGTCCACAGGAAACGCGACAATAATCTGGAATCACCCTGTAGAAACGACACACTGAAACTAAATATTGTTGTAACCATACAACTTCGTACAAAGCGCTAACACTCAACAAGTCGTTGTTATCGTAACCTGAAATTTTGTAATGACATTGAGAATATATACACACACATACAGAGAGAAAAACAGAGAGAGGGAGGAAGTGTTACGTAGTGTATTTAAAGACGTTCCCACTACCTGATACTCGGCTTCGAAGGGTGTAGGAGAGCAAATAATGAATTGTGAAGGATGTGAAAGAAAATGACTGGGACCTAACCCAAGACACTGTCTCGGAATTTTTCTGGACTGACTGAAGAAAGGCACGACATTGACATCCATGATGATAGATATTCTAACCGAAATTCGAACCGGATATCTCTCTAAAATAAGACAAAATGCTACTGCAAAAGAGAGAGAGCCGCTTCGACGCTTAGTTTTGAATTTCACTTCATGGTAACAGAAAAAGCACTGAGCTGGAATAACAGAGGAGCGGTGTAACGCAATCTTTCTGCTTCTTTTCCGTAGAGCCTACGTCCTGTAGATATATGGAATTCTATGAAGATATGAACAAAGGGAATTTCTTTCTCTCAAAGCTCTGACTTTCCACCAGAATTTTGTTTTAGACATCAGGTGGCGTTGAGACTTCTCCGAGGACCTACAAATATGTGAACAGATAATGTACTGGAGAAGGGATTCAGTGATCATCATGCAGATCGAAATCTGTAAACCTTCTCTCGCGTTTTTTTTTCTAACATCTTTCTGATATCTCTACTTCAGCACTTTCATCAGTTACCCGGTATTCAAATTATAAAGACTAAATGAAAAATGTAACGGTCAAATGCACAGAAGAAATTTGTCCGTGTATTGTGACGCAGGTTGAACACGAGTTGTGAGCACGTAGATCCAATCAGACCCATGTGGAATATGACAGATTTTATGCAGGACGTTTCTCGCTTTTAGCGTGTAGAGCCGTTACTGTGTGACGACGGCGAGATAGACGAATATACCAGAGACGTTTCTAGGCAACGGCTCGGTAAACCTGTTCCCGGGGCAACGAATCGAGAAGCAACAATAGAGGTACTGTTTGAAACGGGGTGTTTCCACGTTGTATCTCCTTCAAGTAATTACTTTTAACGACTCTAAAATCTTGAATTTCCTATTTCTCTCTTCACAAGGACGAACGGGCTAAGCATATGATGCTTCTAAGGATATATGCACTTTTTCTATACCCGCAATGAAGTATCTCTCACTTCTCTCACGATTTTTCTTTTAATCTCCTATACTACTATTTTGTCTTACTTCTGTCTCATCCTTAGTTTCCTTCTATCCAATAAATAATGCTTAGTTCTTCACAAAATTCAACAATACATTACAATGTTGGCACAAAAAATCGCTGTAATGAATCGAATCAAAATATTACCTAAATGCAGTCCTCTCGAAACTAATATCAGCAACCAGTAAATATCCCGCTCAATTTCCCTCTTATAACAGTGTCCACTTCCCAACGCTTTACCCTTTCTCCAGCTTCTCTTTACCAGAAGGGTAATCGGGCGATGTCTGGGAAATTCAAAACAAGAGAATGTTGTATTCCTCCAGTAGAATATAGCGTCCCTCACTTATTCACCTTCACTTCCTATTCTCTCTATAAACATGACGTGAAGATCCGACGCTCATCTCATCAAGCCCTGATGTTGGAGACGGAGACAGTCTCCCTATACGTCAGACACTAACGCCAGATTGACACGTCTGATCGCTCGACGAGACTCCATTTTATAACTTCGCCGTTAGAGCTTCAAATCATATGCACTACATTGCAGTTGTAATAACTAGAAACATGGGGATGTCGCAGCAACAGGGTACCGCTGCCTATGTTACATTCATACTCGTATGTTCTGAGCTCAAGTCTTTTACCGCTTATATTTCCTAATCGCAATTATGTAATTATGCAATTATGCGAAGGAACTAGTCACTTCAAATTAAAACCTAGAAATACTCTTCTTGAAAAAGGTCATTAATATTGTACCGTCATTGAGTGACTATAGACGAGGTGTGGATTGGTAACTGAATTTATCAGACACTTGACATTTGAAGCTACAAGTAACTATGGCAGTCTCACTGAGTTCCATAGTCCAAAGTTCACTGTAACTACAGCACATATAAAGTCATCTCAGTCTTCAGTAACCGTTGCTTGGTGGCGGTTTCAACGGCGGACATTTCCTTTCCTTTGGGTTTTCGAATTATCCCCGGCCTCAGCTGCCTGCTTCTCACTTCTCATAACTGTTACTCTTAACCAAGTTGTACTCAAAGTCAAAATTGTATTAAATCCGACGGTCAGTCAGCCGGACTGACTCGGTATCAAGTCCCATCTAGGGCCAAAGACCACATTTTTGTTACTGTCAGACAGCTATGGGGTTGTTAATATGGGGCGCCCTCTGTGACAGCAAAGCGAGTCTGTCGTTTACAATTGTTGCTGCCCTTGCCAGATCAGTAATTCTCAGGTCTGAGTCCCGCGGGACTCACGACCATATTTAACTGTATCAGGTTTGAGACTCCCGAAACCTGGAGGGCCAGGTCCCCGTATTTATATTCCCCTGGAATACAGTGACCCAGTTATACTCCCGGGCACTGGGTTTCTCTTTCGTCTCCTACGATTCGCAAGACTACGATGTATATATTCTAACCCAACCTTCACATGGGTTTGGAGTTAGTCAATGTCACATTGCGACTGACGGTTAGTCAGTCTGTCTGTCTTGGTATCGAGCCCCGATTGGAGCTCATGTCCAGATATTTTTTTTTCTTTATATGAAAGTTACTGTCCTGTTCATTTGGGGCGCCCTCTCTGACGAGAGGTCGGGTCTGTCATTTGTCAGTCATAATCTATGTTAGTAAGTCCATTGTCACTATTTACATATATTTACAAACTTAATCTTAATTCCTATTTCTATGTACAATATATACAAGGCCTCTGTCAATGTTGGAGTTAGTCAGAATCAGAGTCACACTGCGACTGACGGTCAGTCAGTAAGTCTTGGTGTCGAGCCCCATTTGAGGCTCATGACTATATACTAATTATTATCGTTTGACAGTTACGGTCTTGTTTCTGTGGGGCGCCTACTCTGACGAGAGGACGGGTCTGTCTTTTGTATATGCTGCTGGCTCTTGCCAGCGCAGTCTTTCTCTGGTCCGAGTCCCTTGGGACTCGTGACCATATTTTACTGTCTCAGAATTGTGACTTGAGAGAGAGAGAGAGACAGAAAGAGAGAGAAAGAGAGAGGCACACACACGCATACATACGGATCATCTTCAGAGGGAACGTCAATACTCATTCGGAAACCACTATCACAATAGGTGTTCTGATTGCTAAATTACATACACACATAATGCCTGGAATACACAATGTACACAATATTCAACTTTTCACAATCACAGAAGCCCTCCTGGTATTAAACTTTTAAAGTGTTCAAAAAATTTAGCTTACCTGAACTTAAATATATTTAATAGACACGGACAAATAGAAATGGAAATATACAGAAAACCCACAACGACAGACATAACAATAAATAATAAATCATGCCACCCTAAAGAACAAAAATTGCCAGCATATAAAAATTGGATACATATATTTCTTACACTACCCCTTGAGGAAAATGCTAAAAACAAAGAATTAAATACTATTATTAATATAACACTAAATAATGGCTATAGAAAGGAAGACATCACACATCTCTATAATNTCTCAGAATTGTGACTTGAGAGAGAGAGAGAGACAGAAAGAGAGAGAAAGAGAGAGGCACACACACGCATACATACGGATCATCTTCAGAGGGAACGTCAATACTTATTCGGAAACCACCATCACAATAGGTGTTCTGATTGCTAAATTACATACACACATAATGCCTGGAATACACAATGTACACAATATTCAACTTTTCACAATCACAGTAGCCCTCCTGGTATTAAACTTTTAAAGTGTTCAAAAAATTTAGCTTACCTGGACTTAAATATATTTAATAGACACGGACAAATAGAAATGGAAATATACAGAAAACCCACAACGACAGATATAACAATAAATAATAAATCATGCCACCCTAAAGAACAAAAATTGCCAGCATATAAAAATTGGATACATATATTTCTTACACTACCCCTTGAGGAAAATGCTAAAAACAAAGAATTAAATACTATTATTAATATAACACTAAATAATGGCTATAGAAAGGAAGACATCACACATCTATATAACAAACTTAAGCGAAAGATGGGTAACCCGGATAATAAAGACGAAAAAGAACAAAATGGGTCACTTCTACTTATACAGGAAATTACATACGGAGAATCACAAAACTATTCCAAAACATTAACATAAAGACAGCCTTCAAAACAGCCAACACAATAGGTAAACTAATAAATGAAAAACGAGAAATGAACCCCTAAGAACGAAGTGCGATATAGGAAATAACATGCCAAAGTTGCCAAAAAGTATACATCGGCCAAACTGGTAGAAATCTAACAAGATAGAAAGAATGTGAATAAATTGATAGAAGAACAAGAACACACAAAAGAAAGTAATAGCCAAACGTAACATGTTCGACCTCATAATACACCAGAACACACCCACATCAACGTCACAGACACAGGAAGTATAAACTACGCGGCAGAGCACACTCTAGAACGGTGAAAACAACACAGCACCTGACTTGGCGAATCTCTCTCCGCCAGTTTTCTGTTGGAGTTACTGAACTACTCCTTATTATATAACCCCGTCACAGACCGCACAGAAAACGTTTCTTCCATTATTTCACGCTCTGTCATTGCCGGGGAAACAACGTGTCCACAGAGCTGTTCCCTAGCAACGGCTGTTATACTGTCGCCTATTTGCACAACCGATACTTGGCAATGGGTCTCATGTCACATTATATTCACCAACATTTGCCACGTAGCGAACTGAAAGTCATATCTGCAGTAGTAATGGAATAGACCACAGTACGCATGCGCAGTCCTGTTCCATCGTCACTCGTGGCGTTACTCATGTTTATAGTTACAGTGAGTTAACTGTGCGTGTTGCGACGTGACTAGTATGCTGAAATTTCTCTCGACCTAGTTTAGAGTTAATAACAGCAATATATCACACGATACTGCAATCTCGTTCTTGTATTAGTGACGTCACAACCTGAACCTTTCCGTGCATATCATGATTAGAGGTGAAATTCACCTTGCCTTATTAACACTTGACGTAAAATATCATTAGCGAAAGTTTATCTCATAGTCAGCTGAGCGAGTAACCAATTAACTACCTAACTAACTCCATGGATTATACTCTGCCTTGGAAGTCTTTCTCTAAGATGATCGTAAAATTGCTGCCCTTCTATTGAACCTAAGCAAGTGGCCGCGCCCGCTAGAACACTGAGATCATGGGTTCGAATCCAACTCAAAACATGGATGTCTGTGTTTATTCTGTGTTTATATTGGGTAGTGGCCTTGCAAAGAGCTGATTCCCCGTCTGCGGAATCCTACAGACTCTCCCGGGTTAAAAAACTTAAATGAAACAAAGCGTTTCACGGATGCCCTCCACTCCAAGTGGGAACAATAGGATTAGAATAACTGAAACTAAGATTCATTACCAATTTCACCTCTGGATCCAATACTGGAAAGATAAATCCGTCCACATCCCCATTCCTTCAAGTTACATTTTAATAGTACCTTTTCGTATAAGCCTTTGTCTTCCAATGAGTCTGTGTCTTTCACATTTCCTGACTAAAATTTTGTATGAATTTCACTTCTCTGGCTTGGGTGCTACATATCCCACCCATATTATTTTCCTCGATTTGAAAACCATAAATATTTATTGTTGTTATTAAACAAAAGTTTAATAAAAATACAAATCGTTGGTTTCCAATCTACACAAAACTAGAGAAGGATTTAGAATCCAGAATCTTCGATATATGGATGTATTTCTGAAAAAATATATGTTCCTGAAAGGAGTCATAAAACTGAATATGAGAAATAAAATTTTGCAATAAGATTATATTACACTTACAATTAGTTATCGATCATTAGAAACTTTGGGGTGGGGGTGGGGGGAATTTGATGATTGCATGGCCTAGAAAGAGGTTAACTTACAAAACAGATGTCACACAAAGAGGTTATGACGTGACCTGAATTGAACTTGTACGACGACAGATTATGGAGATAGCGTTCAAGAATCGCTGCGTTCAATATTACATAAAACTCTTTGAAATCCCGTTAAAATTCAACAGGAAATAACTTATTTTGTATCTTCCTTCCTTCCTTCCTTCCTTCCTTCCTTCCTTCCTTCCTCCGGATCCTGAAAATCTGCCTCCATTCTTTTCTGCTCTCCATCCAACCATTCAAGGCTGATTGTCTGGTTTCTGAACAATTTAGTTTTTGCGGTGTGAGGTTGTCAGCCTCAAGCTCAACCCCCAACCTGGAGGACGAGGTCTGGCTCCTACCCTTTGGCCTGTCCGGCAGTGGTAGCTTAACGCTACCGCCGGCTACGTGAAAATTACTACGTCTTGAAAATGCCGTAACGTGCGCAAATTACAAACATACATTTTCGTATGTAAGATTTGAGACTTTCACGGCGGTGACTATGAAGAAAGCAGTCTTCTGGGATTTGGCACCGTGTATATGTGGCGTTAACCGACGTTTCGGAGGAACGTATCGCCTCCATCTTCAGGGTAGAAGAAAAAATGTAAGAAATCTGCAAAGCGAAGAGACCGTGAGAACCGGTAAAAGCATTTTACCGATTCTCACGGTCTCTTCGCTTTGCAGATTTCTTATATTTTTTCTTCTACCCTGAAGATGGAGGCGATACGTTCCTCCGAAACGTCGGTTAACGCCACATATACACAGTGCCAAATCCCAGAAGACTGCTTTCTACATTTTCGTAGTCCTCTTTTCTTATATAACTTTGGAGCAAAGATTATTTCTAGCGGCAAAGAATTAACGGCCATGCCGATTCGAATTAAACTCATACTAGTAATGTAGAACGTAAGGAAATATCCTCCCTCTCATTTTAGGTCTTCTAATTCTTCTTTTTCCTTCTGGTCTGTTGTCAAACATTCCCTTACTTCTCCAGTTATTATCCATTCGTATGACATGCCCTGCCCGCTGTAGTCAGTTAATTTCAATACACTCTGGCTCTTCATATAATTTTTATATTTCGAAATTCATTCTTCTTGCCCACTGACCTTTGTCCTGCACAACCTCAAAATACTCCTCAAGGTCCTTCTCTCAAATAGGCCCGTAAGGCCGTATGCCCTCCTGATTAAGGTATTTCCCTCAGGTAAATTCTGGAAAAGCCGGTCACGGTGGCCGAGCGGTCTAAGGCATGCATTGTCTTCGCTCGCTCGGAAGCCGGGATCGTGGTTTCGAATCCCACTCGGGGTATGGATGTTTGTGTACAGGTAAAGGCCTTGCGACGAGCTGATCACCCACCAAAGGAGTCCTACCATATATCTAAGATCCAGTAAAACCGAAGTGAACGGAGAGTTTCATGGAGGTAGGCCTAGGCCCAAATCAGGGCTGTAGCGCCAATGGAAAAAGAAAATTCTGGAAAAGTATATTTAGGCAAGACCAGATTGTCTGCCTACAAATGCCTACAAATGTTCTTAAATTTCTGTCCCATTCGACACTAAGTGTAACCATTATACTTGATATAACGTCATTACTTGATGAAATAATGAATAACTAAACTTTCGGTTACTAGCCAAATTAACTCATGGGAGTTCGATTCCCGGCAGGGATATATCTCTCTCTCTCCATAGCTTCCAGATCAGCTCTGTGACCCACCTAGACTACTATCCAATGAGAACCGGCGGTTCTTTCCCTTGGGTTAAAGCGGCCGAGTCGTGTAGCCTACCACACGCCTCCATCTAATGCCGATGTTAAGAGTGATGGCGCTGTATCTCTGCTTCACCTTGCATCCTCATGACTTGATTCTTAATTAAGTAGAGAGAAAAATTTATCTTTTACCATGCTTCAATTTCGATGTTCAGAGCTCGAAGCATTTAGTCCATTCAGTGTAATCCCTCTTTGTTAGCTTCTATTCATTCACAATGAGACTCCATTCAGTTTATTTTCCTTGCATTGAATTTATTTCTAAAAGGCTATAATCATGTTTCTCTTTTCCCTATTATGTGCTATAGAGATTAGGAGGGAACAATACCACAAAATAAACTTAATTGGGGCCGATGTTCTGTGAATGACTGAAGCAGAGGCATCTGAAAACCCTTCAGTGTTACTGAAATACATCTTTTCTGTTGCTGAGCTTAAGAACTGAGTTGAAATAACACAAACAAGTTTCCTCACAGGAGGAAGAAAGGGTACGTAGAATTCCGTTAGAACAGAATGTAAAGCGGGCTGTATAAAACATGTTGCTTTTTCCCGTTGTATCCTTTTAATGAACTGAAATTATTTGTTCCGTATTCAGTAACTCGATCTCTAGCATCTCTGTCTCTTGTAAATCGATGCTCTTGAAATAGGATAGAATCAACATAAGCCTATATAGAACATAATCAAAACAAATGACATGCTTGTAAGTACGTGACATTAAAAGCCTTGTAATTTTCTCAAAATGTATTTGTTTTTCAAAAACTTTAGATTTAATTATTTGTAGACGCTGTCAGCAGCTAAACAACGTAGTATCGAAGAGTAGTGTGAGAAATGAGTTGGAAAGGCTTTGGAAGGAAGTAATCATGACCTACTAGACGTATTCTCTTATCAATTTCGTGGAAGTTCTGAGGAAAACTGTAAAGTCTGTCAGAATAGTCGATATCCAGGCTGGGTTTCGACCGAGGACCACTCGAATACGAGTCTAGTACCTAATCGCTACCTCCGTTCTCTCTGCATGGAGCGTAGTCCGTCGAGGCACTATGTTACAAACCTGGAAGGCCATGGGTTCGATTCCCGAGGAGGTTATTGGATTTTTCAGTTGACCTAATACTTTCAGCCGCACTACGACCCTGAGGGTCGACTCAGCCTCTAAAAGAAACGAGTACCAGGAATCTTCCTGGGGGTAAAAGGAAGCCGGTCGGCGCGTAAGGCTGATCTCACCGCCATCTCTGAGCCGTATGTCTGCGAAATGTGGGAGCCTCAACGTCTCACAGTTCTACGGGCCTCCACGGCCTGTTACAGGAATAGCTTTACCTCTGTTAATATTATGTAAACATGCATAAGTACACGAATTGGGTGTATTAATTGAGATTACAGCTTTCTAACGCATTTCACTAAGTACATTTCACCTTTTTACCTGAGGACGGCAATACATCCAGCTTCCGACACAATTCTTTTCGGAATATAAAACGGTGGGTTAGGTACAGAAGCTCAGGAATCAAAAAGTTGTCTTTTAGGTTAGTTACTTGGATTAGCAAGAAGCTTATCAATTTAATTACCGACTGAGTATTAAAATTCTTGGGTTTGTGCCATAGCTCAAGCGGTTAGTCGCCGGCTTCCCACTGCGGCGGCTCGGATTCAAGCCCGGGTCAGGTCATGTGGGATTCGAGGTGGACAGAGTGTCATTGGGACAGGTACTCTCGGAATATTTCGGTTCCCCTCCCAATTCTTATTTCACCTACTGTTCCACACTCATCATCTAACCTCTGGGGCTGGTGCAATAGGCCAAACAGTGGCCGACGTACCAAGTGGACTAAGTCTCACGCCACCCCAAGAAATTAAAATACGGGTAGAGCAGAACATGAGATAAAGTCTCACGCCACC
>NW_019729208.1:1019612-1079872 GCF_002891405.2 Cryptotermes secundus | reverse complement strand
TCCTCTGTTAGTTGCACCTCAAATTTAAGTTTCTTAATCATGTTTTATATTGATTTTTTCTTATTATTAAAATATTATTTGTACTCATTTTCAGTGTAAGTACATATATTTTTACCCTCGCGGAACTACGACTCCTATGATTGCAGTAGTTTTTGGATTTTTATTGTTGTCTGACACAAATTGTCTAGTTTCGTCTTATATCTCTGTGTATATGAGGCATTTTTTTTTCAATCTTTGGTCATATTTATTTCATAATTGGCCTTTAGGCTGTTACATAAACATGTAAAAATGAAGAATTCAATTACTACATTCTTGAAAGAAATTAAAACGTACAATATTGATAATAACATAATTTGTATTTGATCACTGCTTTGTTAAAAAAATGCACAAGGAAGCCCAATTAACTTAATACTTTCTCAATCAAAAATTTCCCGTCATTTTATGGTACCCGAAGTTTTGTTAGCGCCTCCGCCACTTATATTTATCTTGAGCCAGATGAATCCAGTCTCTTTTCTCCTATCCGGTTTCTTTAAGATAGGAGTATATTCTATTTTATCCTCCGATTACGCCTAGTTCTCCCCATTACTCTCTTCCTTTCAGGTTTTCCTACTTAAACTCTGTATGCATTTCTCGTCTATCCCACGTGTGTTACATACCCGGGCCATCTTATCCTCCCTGAGGGTCGACTCCCAATAATATTTATGAAGAAATATATGTTACACAATATTTCCGAGCGTCTTAATATTTACTCTTAGAACAAAATGTTCTCCTCAGCACGCTGTTCTCAAACAGCTTCAGTCTTATGTTTTGTGAGTTATTTAACGACGCTAGATCATATAACGTTGAATTCATGGATGATGGGTAAATTATGAAAGTTATTTGGAAGAACGCGATCATGGTCTAATCGAGTCATCATACTGGAATTTTTCTGGAGGGACGGAGGAAAAATATGTATAACCTCGACCAGAATTTGTGGTGTCCTGACCGAAATTCAAACTTAGTAATTCCGAAATAGAGATCTCATAGGTTACGGCTACACAAGAATGTAACAAAAATGACAACTAGAGGCAGAGGGCGGTTGAGGAAAGGAAATGAGGAATGGTGGGAGTTCAGGAATGGACGGACACTGCGGCTCACGATTGAGGTTTCGTAATGTTCACAGTATTGATTCAAGACCTGTGGGCATGTTGCAACATGCTGGCCCCTTTCATTGTGATGTGTTAATGAGGCCGAAGCAGAAAGATTATTCCGTTTGTGGCTCAGCTCTGTAGAGATACAGAAATGGAAATGAAGGGACCTACGATCTGGCAGAGCATCTTGCCACATGGTGTGTGCACACGAACTTGCCCAAAGTGTGTGCTACTGAACAGTGGTTTGCAGCGAGTATAGTTGAAGTGCATCTTAAGAGATTTTCAATAAGAAAGGGTCCTAAAATTACGTATAATCCCAGATAACAATACTGAGATAAACCCCTGAAGATGACACTGTAGATAACCATACAAAACTGCAGGCAAAATTATATATTTTATATTCTAATTTTAAGTTTTTTACTCTTTGTCGGCCAGCTGGTCGTAAAAGGGCGCAATTAAAAAATGTTTTTAACAATCCTGTGTGTTTAGAACAAGCGTTTTGTGTTGGGAGATTTTATCAAAAACACGATAAGAAGAAAATGTGTTCTCAAGTTTCATCATCTGTGGCATTGATATGATGCAACAGAGAATAGTAATTAATTAAGCATTTCTATGGGTAGGAAGAGACAACGAAAAGAGAAGACGATGTCTCCAAACTTGGAACAAACTTCACGAAGTCACATCCTCCACTACCTCTTACTTTATCTCCAGCCCTCTAGAAGTCAATGTTGATTTAGAAACTTGAAACTCCAGTGTGATGTACAGAGACTGGAAGAAAAAGACCGCGATGAAGCTTTGTAGTACAAGAAACACTAACCATTCTCCTACTCCTACTCTAAGAGACCATTGCATGCTCATCACAAAAAGACAACATGAAGTCTCGAAGAATCCGAGAACTAGTAAGGATTCAGTAATCACCTACCTAATTGACTAACTAAATGGAACAGTGTACTTTCTGACATTCTGATATTCAATTAACTGTTAATTAAATTTCCGGACTTTACGGACCCCAAAAGAGATTATTACCATGTCCACAAGAATCCGTCACTAAATTATACGCTGGGTCAGTTTAGTTAAGTCTGCACAATTATATTGTGACGTGTATACTCATCGCTAGGCAACGGGTCGGTAAACACATTCCAGCAGAGGCAAATGCGCTGAAAAATAGGATGTCTATTGCTAGGTAACGAACCAGTAAATACGCATTCTGGTCGATAGAAGATGGTGTTTTCCTTGTAGTCCGTGCAAAGTGGTTATAAGTAGTGTTCGGCAGGACGGGAGTTGAAGGAGTACAGCAGAAGAGGAGATGGTGTAGTCCGAGAGTAGTCGAGTTGAGTCTTCGGAATTGGCAGCTGCAGAAATGAGTTAGACTGTGACAAGAAGACTTTCACGTGTGATTTGAAGTGCCAGTGGCACTGTGATTCATCCGTTGCCAGGTTACGACTAGTGAGGACTGAGAACTCTAATGCATGTGCAACGGTGAACTGGAAAGTGCGCAGAATAGCGATATCGCTGTAATTTCCTATAGTCCCGAACTGTGTGAATGTATCAGGTGTAATAAATCCAACCATCCAATCCAAACCCCGTCTTATAATTCACCCCTACACGTGACAATATCTTACTCGTGTATCCTTAATATTGTCACGTGCTTAAGTGACTAGACACGGGGTTTTGATCTGTAATTGGATTTATTGGAGTCCTACAGATAGTAACTACACTTAATTAGTGTGCTATCGCTAACTAACCTACGCTAAAATTTACGATTGCACAGACTATGTCCTCTCAGTCTACTATGTTTTCCTCAGGTGTTGCTGACAACAGCTACCAATAGTGTAGATTTCTCAGCTTGCGTGTTCAGCGATACCTGTTCTCGTTGGCAGGCCGCTTCTTCACAAATAGACTGCCTCGTCTCTCTTCAAAGTCAGAGTCATAGTCAGAGTTAATTTACGAGTGACATTGTTGCGTTCGTGTATTCGTTGCCGCAGAAACGTGTTTATCTACCATTCCCTAGCAACGGCCGTCTCTTTTAGTTCTTCTATCCCAGCTTTCAGCAGATATGTTACAGTATGCATTTTAATATTATACTCATATCTTAGTTTGTTAAATTGTCCCGTACCTTTAGTTTTTCCTATTAAAACATTCCACAAATAATTCATCTTCTAACTCATAATAAATATCATCAGTCTGATTCTGATTTATCTTATTTTAGTCCATGCTGCATGTGCAGGAATGTGCGCATGGTTACTCTTGTAACTTCCCGCAAAATACAGTATACTCAGATTACTTACTATTCTAGAGGATTACAGGCTCTTAGAAACAGCACTGTTACGGATAATTAGAATAATGTGAACAGCACGGCAGTAAAATTATTCTGTCCTTATTATCTACCTACCTACCTACCTACCTACCACTCGGCGCTACAGCCCTGGGTGAGCCTTGGTCTCCTCTACAACCAATGCGTAGGAACGGACCCACGCAGAAACGAGGTTGGTTGTTAGGTTTCTGAAGAAATTTCTTTTTACAGGATGAGGTTATTAAGCTCATTCCCAACCCCCAACATGGAGGACCAGGGCATCTCTCTTAGTCTGGACTCTACCCTTTTGACTTTTCCGACATGGGTGACCCTACCGGTAAACTACCGCCTGCATACATCTCCAGGTCACAGAGTCACGCAAGCTCAACCACCACAGCAAGGTGGCGACACCTTTGGGGGGAGGGGAGGTTCTGTCCTAAGTAAGAAGTAATAAATTAATATCATTGAAACGTTTTAATTTAGCTTAAATATTACATGATTACGATTCTGGGTTGCCCGCACGTGTAGTTAATTAAATGAAAATATTGATTAAGTGATGCTTCGGCAATTAATCGACGAAGTTACATTGAAGGCTCTATTGAATATACGTGTATTGTCACGCTTTTAAGTGACTGAGACGCGAGTTTGGATTTGTAATTGGATTTATTGACAACCCACAGGTTGTAACTATAATTAGTTATAACACTTCAAATTATTACTGGAGTAATGACACATAAAGTAAAATGTTCAACATTTCAATTCTAATTTTCTCCTGTAGTTTCCGGCATTCTGCTACTGGACTATGATCTGGATTCTCGTATCTTCACTCCCATAACATTTTTTCAAACCGTGTAGAAGTCACAACTACAACTACACTGCACTAGTCTCTCAATTGACTTGAACTGCCTTCAACCGAGAATTGACTGCTCTGTGCCGTTGTACTCCCATTCTCTTGACTGGACTGTCAAAGTCAACACACCAAGACTGACTGACTGACCTTCAGTCGCAATGTGACTTTGACAGTCCAGTCAAGAGAATGGGACCCCATAGAAAACAGTCTCTCTGTTATGTACCTCTGTTTACAGTTCCGTTGCTTAGAAACAGATTGCATACAACCGTTTTATTGCTGCATATTTTGCGGGAACATACTTATCGATCCTTCGCCTACAAAAGCTTTGAGCATCAACGTTACAGTATCGAATTATCGACCAATTCAACAGGATGCTAAAATAATATATTAATTTTATATTATGTTGTTTTAACAAAAATTCGGATAGCTTTTAGAAACCAAAAGATCCAAGCTAATAAAAAAGAACTTTTAGGCATTTGAAATTTACGTCTTACTCACCGTGAAGAGATACAGTGCAATGTAGCAGTTGGTCATATATATTTGATGATGGTCCCGTTTGTCCGAAACGTGCTGTGAAATCTGTATGAAACATAAAATAATGATGTAAGTTTTGAGGTTTTCACGGCGATGACAATGAAGAAAGTTGTCTTCTGGGTTTAGGCACCGTGTATTCTTCGTTTTGGCCGACGTTTCGGAGGAACGTAGCGCCTCCATCTTCAGAGCAGTTGAATAGCTGCGGAGAGCAGTAGCTGTGGTGATAGGATGTGGAAGGTGCTGCTTATATACGAAGTAGGCAGGGGGGNGTTTCGGAAACTGGATCTGTTTCCATCCTCAGATGAAGGAAAACACCAACAGAATAGGTGTTTTCCTTCACCTGAGGACGGAAACAGATCCAGTTTCCAAAACGTCGTGTTTTTATTAGTTATCTTAAAAACCAGGACGATGGATAAAGTCCAAAAACCCAATATATCAGTGTGTTATACACCATCGTCAGAATCCTATAGTAACTAATACTGAGTTAGTTTTGTCACACATTTTTACGCTTCCTTCCATATTTCTTTCAGAGGTGCCCTGATTGCCCAGTCATATCATAGCTATACTAGCATAGAAATTTGACTATCTGGGTTCGAGTCCAGATATAAATATTTCTCTTCGTCAACATGTCCAAATTGGCTATGGGGCTAACGCAATCTATTGTCCGGCATACCCAGGTTTATCCGCTGGGGTACGTGGAACTTATCTCCAATTTTCCATACGTCATTATGACATGGTATAAATAAATGAACAATTTTAACCTTTATCTTGTTGTGGAACTGGGTAAATGGAACATTGGCCAAATTATACGGGCCCCATTCTGGAGTCATTGACATAAATTGTGATAACTTCCGTGCAGGTGATATTGGTGTAGTGATGGTAACGCATCGCACACATACTGAAGCAAAAATAATCTCCAACTGCAGGATAGAAAACTTTCAGCGTTGTCATGGACAACGCTAAGTTCTTTTTTTCTGTGTAATTTTGATATGGGACCTCAACATAATGCACTAGATAGTGGGTTTTTCTTGAGCTCTTGGAAGATATCTTTCCTCGGTTACGCTGTCAAAGAGTTCCACTATACCGTACAAATATCCATTTATTTTTTCTAATTTTTTACTTTCACATGGTACTGTTATCTGTAAAATAAATATATAAACTTAATCTTCAATTAAGTGTTTCTGAGTTGTAAAACCGTGGCATTCAGGGAGTGTCAGACGTTTCGAAAGGGCATATGGCCTCCATACTTAGAGTCGGGGAGTAAACCAATAAGTTTATACTTTCGTGTGACTTTCTGATGTGTCTCATACGAAATGTATACCCATCCACTTCACTCTTTTTGGGTTTGATCATTCTTATAATAAGTTTAGGAGAATTATAGATAAACACTGGGCAGTAAATGTCTGCCGAGACATTAACAGTAATAGCGGCAGAAAGTCGCGAAAAACAGAAAATAATCCCGAAAGTATTGTTTCGCTTTCTGCACAATAGTGACGACAATAACTGTTCGGATTATATTTTATTGCTGAACTCGTGTGTCTTATCGTGCCTTGCTAATGTAACTCGTAGATTTTATTAAACTAACCTAAGAAACCTTTACAATATTGTAACGTTTTCTAAGTCACCTAAGACGTATTGTGCCAACGGCACAAAAACATTGTTCCATATAAGAAAAATGCACTACTCCTTTCATGAGCTTTTCGTAAACACCAATCCTTGATGGAAAAACACTGTCACATGATAGAATGACTATAGACGGAGTTTGGACAGGTAATTAGATTTATTAATTACTTTCTGATCGCAACTACAAGTAACTATAGTGCTATAGCTAATTCACACACTCTACTGTTCACTACAGGACGTGCTAAGTCTTCTGAGTCTGATATGTCTTCACCAGTCGTTGCCTGGTAACGGCTTCAACACCGTACATCCCTCACCTCTGTGTTCAGGGCTTCACACCTTCGCTTGCTGTCACCTATCTCACTATAGCTTGCGAGCTGTACTAACTGGCCTCCAGCTGCCAAACTGACTCACAGTCTGAGTCTGAGTCAGAGCCTGAGCCTGAGTCTGAGTCTGAGCCTGAGTCTGAGTATCAGTATCATGTTCCGACCGACGGTCAGTTGGCCAGTCTGTCGTGGAATAAAGCACCCATCTGGGGCTTAAGACCAGATTTCTTTTACTGTCGGATATTTGCTGATTTGTTGATGTGGGGCGCTCTCTCTGACGAGAGGACGGGTCTGTTATTTGCCAGAGTCACAGTCACCAGTAACAAGTCTTTTGTCAGTATGTACAATTTACATTTTACATGTTATTATTTAGTACATACAGTACGTATATATGTACAAGGTCTCTGCCAGTCCAAGCTCAGTACAGCAGATTATGCCCTATCCTTAGTAGCTCCTGCTACAACGGACTCACTCACAAAGTCAAAGTCACATTGCGGCTGACGGTCAGTGAGTCAGTAAGTCTTGGTGTCGAGCCCCATCTGGGGTTCATGACCAGATATTTATTACTGTTTGACAGTTGATTTGTGTGGCACCCTCTCTGACGAAAGGAAGGATCTATATTTTGTGTATGCTGCTTACCCTTGCCAGCGCAGTCTTTCTAATGTCCGAGTCCCTGGGACTCGCGACAAAATTTTACTGTCTCAGATTTGAGACTTCCTTTTTCGTGGCCTCCTACGACTCGCAGAGTCACGGGATGAGCTGGACTCACAACACACAATCAACCCCTTATGTAGCCTCAGCGTAGACTGCACAGAAAACACATTTAACAGTTCTATTGTTTCATCACGTGGTTATCGCTGAGACCACGTAGAGAACACCATTCCTCTGTTGCTGTTTACGGCCATTACCTAGCAACGGCCATTATTTATAATCATTAGTTAGCAGTGGGTCTACATGATATAGTACTACTCCTCATACGAGTTTTTTAACCCTCTACTTCGAATTCGAAGAAAACACTGCTCATTTTACGAGTGTTGAGAAAATATTATTTCGTGTTCAAAAAAAAAACACTACAACTATTAGGATCCTAGCGAATACAGCACTCCGTGTACGAAAACAGCAATGTTTATTTCTAGAGATCGGCAAGGAACTTCACCGTGCAAAGAAACACACTAATATTTTTACGGCAGTTACAAAATATAATTCCCTGTTAGGACAAACACTACTACTATTACGGTGCTTAGGAAAGTACAGTATAACGATAGAAGTAGAACAAAACACGAAGCAACACTACTCCTTTAACGAATTTCTGTAAAATATCGCTTAGCGTAGGAGGAAACGTTACTGCTTTTACGAGAGTTCGAATGTCACGAGATTAAGACCACTACACTGTACACATCGGGAAGCATTTTCAAGTCGCATTTTTTCTACAGAAGACGCTTAGGAATAATGTGGCGTGGAGGCTGAAGGCCACCTCGAATGTAGAAGCTTAAATATTTTGCGTCTCCCATACATTATCCCGTAATCCCTTTAATGAGTCGTGAATGCATTTATTAAAGTTACTGTGGGTAGTTACAGTCTCTTCATCCTCTCATAAAAATGCAAAACAGGGGCAGATTTAGCTGATAGGGGAACGTCCCTTTCCTGAGTGCCATCTTGCACGGTTATAAGGCCGCTTAGCTGCGTTTCTGCACTTTACTTGGAAATGATAGTAGTCCCCTCACCTTTCAGCTCAAGCAAGAAAAGTTTCCTGCCGTTTACAAGCAGACGATACTTCTTGTATGTGACGTAGTATGGTCTGGTAGAAATTTATCGATATTTCGGAAGACTGTACTGACTTAATCTTCAGGGTTCAGGAATAAGTTAAGCAATTACCAAGATGGGAAGATACAATTACACATTATGTTTTGCACTTTCAGAAGTCTGGAGTCTATAGTTGAAGACCAGTTCCCATATTATAATTATAAATATTTATTGTAAGTTGTAAAGAATCATAATTTAGATAAATTTCGAAGTATTTAAAGCGTGACTTGATTGAGGATCTCAGAATTTAGAAACTTGAAAAAAATATTTAACAATTTAAATTGTAATTTGGATAACATTCTCACTCACTTCCTCATGGCCCTGAGCCCTTGTTGAGAATCTGAAAATTGTGTAGCTACTCAAGAACTTCTCAGCATTTTATGGAACCCAAAGGATCATTACCTTGTTCACAAGAGCCCTCCACTGGTCCCTATTCTGAGCCAGATCAATCCAATCCATCCCATCCCATCCTATCTCTCTTCCTAGTGGTCTCCTTCCTTCCGGCTTTCCCATCAATATCCTATACGCATTCCTTCTCTCCCCAATTCGCGCTACATTCTCTGCCCACCTCATCCTCCTTGACTTTGTCATTCTAATTATACTTGGAGAAGAGTACATATTATGAAGTTCTAAGAAATATAATATATTCTGAACGATATTTACTCTTTAGTGGCAACATTTGCAGCGATGTAATTACAAAACGTTGAAATTCAACATTTAAATCGCACTTACAGGATTCACAATCGCGGGAAATGACCACGACAGAAAACCCACAAGTGACCCAAACCCCATAATCCGGGACGTATATTTTCTAATTCAGTGGAGCAGAGACATTTTTGAGTCTCTGAACCAGTCAAGAAATTCCCACTCTTTTAAGGAATAAGAAAGCATATTATCGCGTTCACAGAAACCTGACACTTTACACTATTCTGCACCAAATCAGTCGACTCCACTTCGTAACGTCCTAATACCCTATTCAAGATGTTTTTTAATATTCTTCTTCCATCTAATCCTTGTTTTCCCTGCTGGTTACAGTTTTATGTGCCTCAATTCTCCCTTGCTAGTTATCTTCTTATATTGGCTCAATATGGCTTTCCCCCATAAAATAGGGCAATTCACCCTCAAGTTTCGTAGTGTCACATAAGCTGCAGTTTCAAGTTCAAAATTTAAATATGGAGCTAAATTCTGGATGAAATAACTTTGCTGGAATCCATATAATAGAACAACGCGTGAGTAAATATCTAAGCACATAAATAAACTTGTCTAATGTCTCTGATACCCCATTAATTTACGTCGTTAAATTATGGAACGAGTACAAATCTTTGTCGATGTAAGATAATGTTCTGTAGAATAATCCTCACAGTTAAACTGCATAGCAGCGTATTGCTCTAAAGGGTCTACGTTCAGTGCTAGGAGTCTTATGGCGTAGCTGTTATGAGATAATTAGTTTTTTAATTAAAACATAAAGCTATCCCTTTAACAGGCTGTGAAGGTGCATAGGTTTGTGAGACTTCGAGGCTCCCATATATTCTTTAGACAATCGGCTCACAGATGGCGGTAAGATTGTCAGCCTTACGCGCCGGCCGCCCTTTACCCCCTAGGAAGATTCCTGATACATCTATTAGAGGATGAGTCGACTCTACGATAGTGCGACTGGGAAGATTAGGTAATTTCTTTTGGTTTATTTTGGACTTCACCCATCGTCTGGTACGTGAAAGACAAAAAAACCACGACGTTTCGGAGACTGGATCTGTCTCCGTCTTCAGGTGGATAGGGAAGGATAAACCTACTCAGTTGGGCCCCTTAGAAAGAGCTAGTCTCAATCATTGGACTATGTCTTTCACATACCAGACGATGGGTGAAGTCCAAAATAAACCAAAATAAGTAGTGTATACACCATCGTCAGAATCCTTTCAAGTCTATCCAAGATTAGGTAAGTTGGAAAAAATTCACTTCATCGGAACTCGAACCCGGGACCTTCCTGCTTGTAGCTACTGCCTCAGCCATATTTCACTGATATTCAGGGAAAAATCTCATTTAGGTGGAAATGAGATTACAAGAATAAGAAAGTTTTAACTTTCCGGGTCAATCTTCGCTGCTCACTTTGTCTCCACAGTACAAATTTTCTCTCAGACGTAGTTCAGCTTGAAGACCGATCTTCATATTGGCGCTGGACTTAAGAACGAATTACGACTCATGTTCTACAGTTTTAGTATAAATATAAATCCCGTGTAAAATTGGGCTGTTCCAAATGTTTCGGATGTACATATTGTCTCCGTCTTCAGGGTTGAACTAACTGGGTTCAGAATTAGGACAGTTAAGGCAGCAAATTCATTCGAAACGTTACGAACAGAGCTCTCTTTCACACGGTTATATTGCCACAAAAACATGACCTATACCACCACTGAATCATCGTAAAACCATGAAATTCATTTCAATACTGTCACGTGATTGTAACTGGAGGCGAGGCTTGGATTGGTAATCGAATTTATTGGACACTTACACTCGTAGCTACAAATAAATGCGTCAGTCTCACTGAACTAGGCACTACAAAGATCATTGTAACTAGAGAGTACAAAAATTCTTCTCAGACTTCAGTAGCCATTGCTTGGTAGCGGCTTCCAACGGCGGACGTTCTTCTTTCTCTGTGTTCCCTAACTGTCTCCGGCCTCAGATACCACTTCTCACAACTGCAACTCTCATCTGTCTCAACCAGCCACTTCTCGTTACATAAACAAGCACGGACGGCACAGAAAACACCTCTTCAGTTATATCATGTTCTCTCGTCGGGGAAATAATGTGTCCACAGAACTGTTCCCTAACAGCGACTGTTGTGCTGTCGCCTGTTTACACAGCTGTTACTTGGCAATGTGTTTACATGTTACAGTGTTCTGGATATACTATGGGAAAATATACACAATTCTCACTCAAGACACACTTTCTCCCTAATGAGGTCATCATTACGTGAAGATCCACTTTGACATATTCTGAAACAGTTACAAAGAATAGGTAGTATTCTGTATCAAACAATTTGAGGTAAAACTAGGCATAAACTCTTCTGTGGTTATCAAATATATTTGTAAAACTTTTCTAATTCTCGATTCGCGTTTGGGGTGTCCCGCAGCGAAACCTTGACCGGGACACTGGGTATCCTGATAGGTTTTCTCAGTCACTCCAAGCAAATACTATGGCAATAATACAAATTAGGCCACAAACCTTTCCTTACACATTTCTTAAATCTCTTTATTTATTAATTATCAAAACCACTTGCAGTTGCAATCTGTATTCCCTACAAAACGGACATAAATACAGTACATCGTACGATGAGGCACCGACCAAGCAATTAATGTTAAAACTATACTTCACGGGCCTCCAAACAGTTTATATATAAAAGTGTTGAATATACAATCGTCCGCGGGAAAGCACAAGATTGCAACGGCTGACTTCGTGATATAGATTATAAGGATATATCTATTCAAGTGATAATTATCACATGAATAGATATAACCTTATTTTACGGCAAAACTTTTGTTTTATAATAAGTTTATATTTCATTGTAATTGTTATACGTGTTTTATAATATGATAATTGTCAAGTATCCAGACTCACTACGCAATTGCAGTTCACTAAATTGCCTGATGATGGCTATGAATAGCCGAAATATGTAGCTAAGCTAATTTAACCTTGAACACTGTATTGTTGTGTTGTGACGGACTTAATAAAGGATTGTATTATAACCAATAGACGCTCTCTTCTCTTGATTCTGACAGCTTCATTTAATAACCAACTAAATTAAAAGTATAGAAAAATGCTATTAATTCTGTGGTTAATTTGGAATTGCAGAAGACGGTTACAAATAAATGTGAACTTCTTTCCATGAACATTTCAAAAGATGACATAAAATGCCCTCTTTCTTTGTTGGACTCAAACCTATTTCTCATCATAATGTCCTAAGAGAAAGTAATATTATTTGTATACCATTATCGTTTGACAAGTCTTGTTTGACATTCTGAAGAAAAAAGTACTGTAGGTATGTTTGTTGGTTCTTGTTTGTATATATATGGCTAAACGACCTAATGGTTTGTGTACTGTGTAGGAACATTTCAAAGGTATCAAAAGTATGTTCTGAAGTACGAGGGGCTGAGGTGGAAGGGAAAGAAATGCCTCGCATTAAACCGAACTACCGCATTAAAACATTCTTCTTGCAGGTGTCTCTTAGAGTCATATTACAGTCTAGTAAAATATGACGCTGTAACTGTTTGGTAAATATTACCACGTGTGTGGAGTAACCACGAGTATAGAAGATGTTTCGACTTGTAATCGGGTTTACTGAATTCTTACAACTCATATCTACACGTAAAGATTATGCTATTACTGTTCCACAAACTTCACAAATCACCACAGGACACCACAGGACACACTATGCCATCTTAATCTGTTATACTTTTCACTATCCATTGCTTTGTAGCGGCTTCTAACGGGGGACGTTCCCCTTCCTCTTGGTTCCCGAACTATCCCCGGTCTCAGCTACCAGCTTCTAACAACGACTGAACAGCAGCGGTCCTCTAACTCACTATCTCACTCACAAACCAACTCCTCACTCCATTAGCTGAAACTCATAACTTATCCTGTTTATGTTTCAGCATGGACCTCGTAGAAAACACCGTACCTTTATTGCGTGCAATTTTTGCTGTAAAAAAAAACTTGTTTGGAGAGCCGTTACTTAGTAACTGCTGTTGAATAGTTGCTTCTTTCACGGTCGTTTCCTAGCAACGGGTCTGCATGTCAAATTATGTATCAGAATTTGAGAGGAACCAGTTGCCTGCATCTTTAGTCTAGAGGAGTGACTAGCCTCTAAGCAACGTTTCTAAAACGAGTAGTCCTCAATAAGTACAGTCACTTAGGAAGCATTATGAACAGAGCTGGACAAGTGCATGGATAGAAGTTTTGTTTTAAATAACTTGCTATTCAAAATTATGTATAATAAGAGGTTCTAGTGTGTGGCATGTAGTCCGAAACGTCGACAAAACTGCCAGGATCCAAGTGATGTATAAACCGAAGAACAGAATTAAAACACAACAATAATTTAGTACATGCGGTTTTAAATTTTTAATTTACTAATTAACATCCTATTACCACACTTATCTACACAATCCTTCAGTGGTTTTCTGAGGCTCTGTGGTTTTTATTACTCGTATATTATGGTTCACACTACTAATATACGTATGTTGGTAAGACTGGTCGTCATGTGACCATCATCAGGTACGTCTGTGTTATACGCAAGCTAGTACACATATATGCTTGTGGCAGTATAGATTAATTTTTTCTCCTTTTTCAGGAAATATTGTTCATATTCATGATTAAAATTAAAATTATCCCTAAAGTAAAATTTGTGCCCTCCTTTTGATCAGAATTACTGGACTTCGTCCATCGTTCGGTATTCTAGAGACTAGAAAACACGACGTTTCGGAAACTGGATCTGTTACCGTCCTCAGCTGAGATACTGGGTTCCTCAGACTAAAGAATCCCTGTCCGGAGTAGGTGTCTCTCTCCTCACCTGAGGACGGAAGCAGATCCATTTTGCGAAACGTCGTGTTTTCTAGTTTCTAGAATACCGGACGATGGGCAAAGTCTGTGTATTACACACAATCGTCAGAACCCTTTAGAATCTACATCTTTTTGATGTTGAGATATTTGTGTGTGATGAGGGTACGTTTTCTTTGTCCCCGTTGGTTTCTTGTTGTTCGTATACATTTGAAAAAAATGTAATATTTGTAAGAGATAATTGGGTTACAGAAGATGATGTAATTGTTTTTTCCTAGCCTGGAGACAGAGACCGGCATTATATTCAATTTTCGCAATGTCAGATCCAGGATGGCAGGAGGAAATAGAGAGTGGAGTAAATGTCGCGAACCGGGCGGGCAGACAATTTAGACCACAATTCGTTATTTTCACATACTTTCAGTTAATTATTCATTAATCATGGTATAAATTGAAATTATGTAATTTGAGTTATTGCTAACGTCCATAAGTAAAACATTAACAGACACAATATACATTATAGTTTAATAGAATTTATTACTGAATTCATTTACATCTTTGTGAGTCTGCACCCTTTTTAATACATGTTCGTTATGATGTACAGTGTCTACAATTTACTATTTTTCCTCGCTTAATTTTCCCATTTACTACTGAATTAGAGTCCAGTGTTCGGTGCCTGTTGCAATATTTTATATGCACGCGTAAGGAATCTAAGTAATTATATAAATATATACCTTCTTGTAGTCCTTATGCGTGAAAATAAAATATTGCAACATTCACCGAACACTGAACCCTATTCATGACAGGATTATTAGTATCCTCAGCAGTACAAGTAATATTTCTACTGTTTATCCAAAGGGTTCTCTTTCGTAAGCACTGATTTTTTTAAGTTCCCTATTGGCATTTATGCTAACTCGTTTAAATTATAGAGCTTCAGTCTAATGTTTGTATATAAGGATATATGAATATAAAACACACTGACATGATCCTATGTAAGGTTTATATTCCTAGTTACAGCTAAAGGTGGGCTGTACGATTAGGAGACGATAGTATATAAAGTTTGAAAGCTCATGAAACTTTTGGTTATATAGCACAGGTTTGCATAAACACAGAGGCCTCGTGTCATTAATCCTATCACTCAAAGTAAACTCAAACTTTCTTCCATCTTCAACTTTCGCAAAGGAAAACATCGGATACTGGGTACGGTTCATTACTTAATACGACTATCGCGTACTTTATCGAAAATGATGAATAAAATGAGAATACTTTCAAAGTATGAAGATTACTGCCTTCCGTGGTGTGACACGTGTGTTCTTTCTTGCCTGCAGGCTTCTCTGTCTTCACTTTCCCTGCCTTCTGGCCTGTGCATTCAGTACAACTTTAATGTTACTTTACCTTATTTCTCCCTTTATAATATATTTTGAAGAAAGCAGTCTTCTGGGATTTGGCACCGTGTATATGTGGTGTTAACCGACNCTACGGGCTGGACGACCGAGGGATCGGGGTTCGAGTCCCGGTAGGATCAAGAATTTTCTCTTCTCCACGTAATCCAGACCTGCGCAGGGGTCCAACCAGCCTCCTATCCAATGGGTACCGAGGATTCTTTCTCCTAGGGTAAAGCTGCCGGGGCGTGAAGCTGACCACTCACATCCAACTAGTGCCGAGATCAAGGAAATGTGGATCTACACATCCACTCCCCCATACGCCTTCATAGCGTAGCGCTTAATTAGCTAAGCACAGGGACAATTTTACCTTTACGCTCTTTCTCATATTTTTACCCTTTACTTCCCTTTCTGTTTTCTGATCATTTTCACTGTCCTAGTTTCCCACTCACAGTATATTCTTCCCTTTGGTTCGGCTTAGCCCCTTATCTGCCCATTCCTCTCTACGTCACTGACCTTTTCCCCTTGCGCTTAATCTTCCAACCTGTGACGGAGGCAGTAATTTCCCCCCCCCTCCCTGCTACCTAGGTATATATCTACCAGACCACACATATCATCACATTCCAGAATGCTTACTCATCGTAGCAAGGGCCTCAGCACGCAAGCCCTTTGTATGTGACGTAGAAGGGTTTTGTTGGGATATTTGTAACAGAGATGAAAAGCAAACCTTATTACGTTCTGATTCCATATGTTTCCTCTAAAAGTGTTTATACTCGTAGTTCCTTGGGCTCTTTGTAACATTTCTTGAAGGTCTGAATCACTGGAGCCGATTCGCATTCTGTGTTTCACGTCAGGACATACTGTAATCTTAATCAAAGTCTGTAGCAGCTACACGTCACGTTTTAATGTAGATTAAAATCATGGAAGTTTAGTAGCCTGGACTTCGGAATCTTATACATAATTTTCCGCCTAGAAAATCACTCCAACCCATTTCTTCAACCCTACTTCAACCTCATGAAAATCTAAAACTCAGAAGATGTTGGCCATGAAATTTAAGGAACTGAGGAAAACATCCCTGGATGTTTATCCCGCACACGCCATGAAGAGTGTACAATAAATAGTTATTAAATTGTACACCAATCAGCACATTGATTTATAGACTATACAGTCTGATTGTCAATAAAGGAGAGGATAAAAAAGATCCGAAATAAAATCCCGAGGGAGGAACGCTAGTCTCCATGATATTTTTCGTAATTTTCTTCGTAGCTCCAGACAGATTCAGTTATAGCTAAAAATTTCACAAGTTCTTTTAGCCCTTTAAAGCCCAGTGGTTTTTACAACTTTTACATTTTATCGGTAGCTCTCTAGACTCGTATTAGATATTTACTCGGTTCGAATCTCAGAAGTGTCACATGTTATACTGACTTAGTTTACCATGGTTTTACCAAGTCCTTCCAGGCAAATTCAGGGCTGATATCTTGATTCGTCCTCTGACGCTTCGCTCAGAATTCTTTCCACTTTTTTTCGCCATTTTACCTTTCGACGCTATTTAGTTCCAGGCATTGATTTCGTCTTAAAACCCCCACAGAATGGATTCTGTTTTGATAAAATAAAGAATTTTATCCCGCCCTGTGACACTCCTACTATAAATCTACCTGTGATGGCGTGGAATTGTGAAACGAAGTTTGTACAGAAGATTCTCAGGTGTACACGAGTCCCAAATCCATGACTTGATCTCCTAGTAATGACGACAGGTGCGTATCTGAAGATGCTGAATCCTACCCTTATCCTCACCCGCTATCCGAGAAGGGCAGGGTGAATCTTAACTCAGTTTCTGTTCTGCCTTCGACTGGGATTTCTTCTGACGTCAGAATCTACTTTAGGGCAGTCACATTTTGTTTATACTGTGAAGTTTATGTTACATTTTATAGTAACGAAACAGCCATAAACCTAACGATATCACGTAACTCCAATCTTTAAAGGTTAGTCTATAAATTCGTGGTTGAGTCGATATTATGGGTACTGCAATAGAAAGCCTTTTTACGATGATAAATTTTTAACATCGCACTGGAAAATGTATTTGGACCTAAGCAAGAAGCCGACAGAATGATGGAGAGGATTACATGATGAGGAGCTTCATAAATTGTGAATTGTCTTCTGGGACATAACGCCATGTAGCCCGCTGAAAGTCAAGCGACGTTTCGGATGAATTTTAAGTTTGAAGAATAAGCCAAGCAAGAAACAATCTTGCTACCTACTTTACTCGGTTTCTTACTTGACTTACTCTTCGACCCTGAAGATGGAGGCGAAAAGTTCCTCCGAAAAGTAGGTTCACTTTCAGCGGACTACATGTTGTTGTATCTGCTGTGATAACCTCATATCTTACACGAATTGATGCTGGTCATCTCGAAATTATTGTCATGTGCTCGGGTTTTGCGTGGCAAACAAGACGGGGTTTTGGATTGGATGATCGAATTTACTGGTCCTTTATATAACCGGTTAGAATAGTCTACAAATCACTACCTGATACAGTTTCATCTTCCGACTAGATGCTGCACCGGAATTATTCTGTCTTCCAACAGAACTCTGTTCCAAGTCCAAGTCCAAGTCCAAGTCACATTGCGACTGACAGCCAGTCAGTAAGTCACGGTGTCGCGCCCCATCTGGGGCTCATGACCAGATATTTATTACTGTTCGGCATTTACGGTCTTGTTTCTGTTGGGCTCCCTCACTGACGAGAGGACGGGTCTGCCTTTTGTATATGCTGCTGACCCTTGCCAGTGCAATCTTTCTGGGGGCCGAGTCCCTTGGGACTCGCGACCGTATTTTACTGCCTCAGATTTGAGACTTCCCTCGACCCCCCCCCATGACTAGCAGGGTCACGGTGGAATTATTCGACCCGGCCTCCACACGGAGTCTCTCAGTTATTGTTAGCTTGTCTTTATATAGCCTCAGGTCGGACCACAGCACAGAAATCACATCCTTTTCCTAGCAATGGATGTCCCTCTATTGTTGAGCGCGTAACTTCGGGGACGCTTTTATTGAGCCGTTGTCTAGCAATGGGCATATGCATCATATTTTTTTTGTGAGAAAGACAGCGAATCTAATCGCCTTAACAATAAATTTTAGGACTATCCTCTTAACCGTCCTGAAATGTGCAATATCACGCCGTACCCTATTGTTATATGTATTTTATGACATAGTTACACGCTATAAGAAGCTTTACATATCAGCTGACTTAGTTCCCGAAACAGGAGAAACAAAAGATAGTGTGTTATCAGGAGCGCGTTAAATTCGTTGAGTCACCTTTTAATTAAATAGGTGAGACGGTGAGGCAGCGCTAGATAATTTCACGGAACACAATTTCTATTGTGTAGAGAAATGAAGCTCTTAATGTGGCTGTAAATCAACATAAAGTTATTAGCAATGACATCTTTACAATCAGAGTATTTCTGGAACTTCATTACTTGTATTTTCAGTTTCGAATTGTGGCTTCGCGATAACTTCCTATGAAATAAGTTCATTACATTAAATTTTTAAACCAAAATTATTGATGTTTATACCACATTCTGTGACATAAAATATCTGTACATTTTGCTCACAAAATATATCTTTAACTTTTNATTAATTTTATTTTTGAATATTCTCTTATTTTTGCTCATATATTTCACTTTGTGACTTTTAACAGATATCTAATTGGATAATATTTCTAAACAAATGATCCATGTTCTATTAGGACATATGTCGTGACGATTCACTTGATTTGTTTCTAAACGTGCATACCACCTGAAGATGACCCAGAATTAGGGTCGACACATATAGTGTATAAGAATAAAATCACTAATAATACTAGGTAGTTTTGTTCATTGTGTTTTTTTTTAATTGTAAACCAATAATTAATTAAAATTATTATAAGCTTGTTAAGCAGTTTAAATGGTGTTAATTTCGGATGCTAATAATTGAAGTGTGTCACTTTTTGTCACTTTCTGAAGCTGAGCCCTTACGTTGCAAATTTTCCAGAGGTTTCCAGCGTAGTTTTGCTGTTGCTACTTGTGCATTGATTTTCTGCTAACGGATGGAACCGCTGTTATTTGTACTATTTCTCTTGCCTTTGTCTTACCATTGTGAGGCCTGTGATTGTCTGGTGCCAACTGCTATTTGAACACACAGCAAAGAAGACTTGGTGGCCACCAGACTCGAAGGGTTGAATCTTCATAGTATTCCCTTTGTAACCTCATTCTCTCTGCAGCCACTCGATTGTAACATTGTACAGGAAAATGGAGACTGTCTTCTTGTGTAGAAGAGATCTTCTTGTCTCTCCTTGATTTCACGATGGGTCATAATTCACATATTACTTAGCGTGCTGATTCCCTTGTCGCAGTTTATTCACTATTTTGTGCAAATCTCATCTCTCAGAGGAGTACAGGGCGATTCTGAATTACTGTTGCGGTTTCCATGTTCTATAAACAGAAATCCCGCCAATAATTTAGAATCACCCTGTATGTCTACGTTACGTCATACATGAGTAGGATGAACAGACCCTGGATTTCCCAGAGGGTGATCGGGCTCAGGAAAGAGACCAATGGCGGACTCTAGTGAACGCGGCAATGAACCTTCGGATTCCATAAAATTTAGAGAAATTCGTGACCTGCTGAGCGACTGGTGGTTTGTCATGGACTCAGCTCCATGGAGTTAGTTAAAAATAGGAAAATACGTTTCGAATAAAAGCAAGTACAATTATTATGATAACGACAACAGTAAAATTGGGATAAAAATTGTCTTTGTAAGAAAAACAGAATTGCATTTCCATGAAGTGTTTTTAGACGTGATGTCTGGGTTACTCGTGAAGAAAAATTTAAATAAATATGGTAAGAAGTGTCGGGGCAGTGGTTACAGCTACATTATGGGAGGGAGAAATGGAGTGTAATTTGTACCCAAGTACAGCTTCAAGAATAAAGCGATTAATATTGTATTTACAAATTTTATGATACGGAAACGTCGGAAAAATAAAAATATGTCGAATAACTGCACGATGTTATATCCGTTCTGTTTCTAGAGCCTGAATTCGGTTGTGATGCACTGCGAGGAATACACGTCAAATTATTCTAACTCATTATTAAGTATAAGTTCTCAAAGACAGAAAAAGATAAATAAAGAATGAGGCATCAACATCTTGCGACACTTTAATGCTTTTCTATGAAATTACACGTCTTCAGATACCAGAATGCAGTAATTTTTATATTTAGTATTCACTTCCTTTACACCATAGACCTGTTTTATTTAATAAACCCTTAGTTAATTCTCCTAAATTTTTCGTATCTGAACACACAACCCCTTACATGGATGGAAAGTATTGTTTCCTAAGATGTGACTCCGTGTGGTCCGATAGAAATATACAGACTTGCTTGCTTCTTTATTCCTTCATGGGTTCGATTCCCGATGAGGTCATTGGATTTTTCAATTGACCTAATCCTTCCAGCCGCACTATGGCCCTGAGGTCGACTCAGCCTCTAACAGAAATGAGTACCAGGAATATTCTTGGGGGTAAAGAGCGATCGGCGGGTAGGTCTAACAGCCTCACCGCCATCTGTGAACCACTTGTCTAGAAAATGTGGGAGCTTTGACGTCTCGTTCTCTGGGCCTCCACGGCTTGTTATAGGGATAGATTTATCTTCTCTTTTCTCCTGAAGATCTGGCCAATGCGTTTCTACGAGATTTTTGTGAATTTCACCAGAGTTCACGTTGCCACATCCCAGGGGATACTATTGTTCATAGTTACCGCTGCGAGAACCTAAAATCCAACATTCCATTCCAACATTCTCCGATAAATTATATGCTACAGTGTAAACAACAAAAGAAGTCATATTTGAGGTTCTCACAGCGGTAGTTGCGAAGTGTTCTATCTACTCGTAATGCAGTGTAGTCCTTTGAAAGTAAACCGATGTTTCGGAGGAACATGCAGCTTCCAACTTCCGTTTCGAAGAATGAGCCAAGCAACAAAGAAGCGTGAAGCAGGCAGAAAACATAGCCTACGCTGCTTGCTACCTGCTGTCACTGAGTCAAGAACTGGATGTTTTAATTACAGACGTACAGTCTTTGTATGTGGAATAGCCCTTATGTCACACATACCCGAAACTGGAAGCCCAATAGAAGTAGCGATGAATTCAACTGTCATCAAGTGGGGGGCTCTTTTATATTATTTGTATTAGTGTTCTTGGAGGGGGGTGAGTCTGAGTCCACTTGGTACTACGGCCACTGTTTGGCCTTTGGTACCAGCCTCAGATGATAAATGATGATGATAATGGTGGAACAATCGGTGGAATGCTAATTGGCAGGGGAAACCGAAGTACTCGGAGAAAACCTGCCCCAGTACCACTTTTTGACCACAAATCCCACAACCTGAGCCGAGCTCGAGCCACCGACGTTGGAAGCCAGCTACCAAAGGCCTGAGTTATGACACGGCCTAGGACGCTCCTAGTAACAGGGAGCTATCACCATGATCTAAATTGATCTAGCATTTATGATTGGACTTTTACGGATCGACGCATTAACATAAATTAATTTCGCTTGAGGACGACAGATCCATTTGGAGAAGCTGAGTTTGTGGGCTGTAACAATTTTAAGATAAACCTCTGAGGTTTCGTCTTCCATTCTGTATATGCGAGTCCAGAAGTTCTCTCTCCGTTCGTTCTCCGAATATTAAATTTTCCTCACGCTGTGTTCATAAAGTGCTGACATGAACAGATGCTGTACTGTGCGAAATGATTGTAAATATGTAAAAGGTAAATAAAACAAGTATACGGAAACAAGGCGTTGGTAAATATCGTGCTAATGACATCAGCGAGACGCATATAGTGAGCAATTAACGCCAATTTGAATCCCTTGTATATTCGCTGTTATTGCCATGACATATCAGTTTACATTATCTCACGAAACAAAATATTATTAATGAAGTGCATGTAGAGAATCTAACGGAAATATTTCTTTATCGTGTGATTGAGGTTCCAAGGCGGTAACTGTGAAGAGTAGGATTTGTGTTATGACGTCAAATTTTTCGTAGAGCGACTTTTCTGAGGAACATATAACTGCCTTCTCCACGGTCGAATAGCAAGCCAAGCAAGAATCCGCCATATGCAAACGAACAGCTGAGCTAAGTTTTCCAATTCTACTGAGATATGTTCCTCTGAAACGCCAGGTTCTTTGTGAACTACAGGGCGTTCGAACCCAGAAGACCATATTTTTAATTTAATTATCTAAGCACAAGGGTATCACATGAGATAAGGGCCTCCCATGACGGCAAACATTCAGACAACTTTCTTCTGGGAGGGGCACTGTAGTTCGGTGCGGGAGCGTCAAGTCTTTGAGGAAACAGCTTGCCTCTCTTCTACTTTATAGCAGATGTAGCAGGTTTCTTCGAAACTTTGGTTATTATGTACCAAACAGCACGGCCTCACGTCCCAGAACACCGTACTCTTTGCGGTTTTCAAGTGTCTTGAAGTCGATTTTTCTCACATTCAAACTGCGTTCGCGTGATTAACTATCCGTGTTCAAGTAATTGGAAGGTAACGTTTTCACAGAATTTGTCTGAAAATGTGCGAATAGATACAAATATTTACTGATTGACCTCCATGATCGATGAGCTGGAATAGCTCAGTCGGTATAGCGACTGGCTACGGGCTGGATGGCGGAAGGGAAAAGTCCCGGATTTTTCTTCTTTCCACGTCATCCAGACCGGTTATGGGGCCCACCCAGCCTCCTATTCAGTGTATACTGGGTCTCCTTCCTTGGTCGTAAAGCGGCCGGGCTGTGAAGCTGCCCACTCACCTCCAACTAGTGCAGCGGCCAAGAATACGTGGATCTATAAATCCTCTCCCACATACGCCTTCATGGCTTAATTAGTTAAGCATGTCGATAGCTTCATCTTTTACTTCCACGAACGTGGTTAGCTCATTGCAGTGATTGGCTGCTGGCACCATCAGATTTTTCTGTACGCAACGGCTGTCTATGTTTCGGCCAGCCGTGTATCCGAAGAGGATTGTAGACAGCAGATAAATTGTGGTCTCTCTGAAGGTGGAAGGGGGAGATGTGTGGTAGCTGCCAGGACATTGTGCGCATGTGCCGGAAGCTGATCATTCGCATTCATGCGTGGCTACAGAGTGTACTTGAATATGCAGAAACAAATTTGTATCTTGATAGGTGATTGGGCACAGTATATATTAATCCTTCCATTACATTCTGAGGCATCTATCAGTGTAACCTAAGTCGCGTTTTCGCCGTTAGATATACTCTTTGCCGGGTCAGTATAACTATGATATTCTGGTAATGGATTAGATATCTATAACTAAACTAGTTCCACGGAGCCACGTCCTTCCTGAGAAGCCACCAGTCACTCAGCTACTCAAGAATGTCCCAACATTTTTAAGGAGACCGAAGATTCATTACCGTGCTCACAACAGCCCTCCACCGATCCTTATCATGAGCCAGAAGAATCCAGTCGTTATCACCCCATCTTATTTAAGATCCATTTTAATATTATCATTCCATCTAGTCTAGGTCGTCATAGCTTCCTGATTCCTCCTGGCTTTCCCACAAAAATTATTTTATGTATTCCTTTTCTGTCCCATGCGTGCTGCATGACCTGGGCATTTATAGTCAGAGATATTTCTTATTGTCCGTCAAGGTCATTCCATTACCTCCCACCACCTGTTCAACCTAATTACTTATAAAGTGGCGGTGTGGGGGAAATTATCAAAACATTCAGTGAAGGGAAGGGAGGTAAATTGTGGTGAGGAAGTGAAGTGAAGTGACGGTGACGGTGACGGTGACGGTGACGGTGACGGTGACGGTGATGGTGATGGTGATGGTGATGGTGATGGTGATGGTGATGGTGATGGTGAAATATGAGTCCATCAGTTCGTGACAGTATATATGTCATTACTGCTACTGTTTAATGTATAGTTTGCTTAAATTTTATTAATATTAATTTATGTAATTGTAATTGTAATTATATTTACATTGTATTCATTATGTGCAGTGTATATTTTATTGTTTGTGTTTTGTGTTTTGTTTGAGCGTGGTGTGTTATTTTTGTGTGATGTGTGTTGTATCTTATTGTAGTACCAGTACCACCGGGTAAAAACCCTTTTGCAGTTAAAATAAATAATAGTAATAAATAAAAGTCAGGGAGGAAAGATTAATGGAGTGGTGAACGGAGGGAGAATGACCTTGATCAGTCGAAAGGAATGTCACCGACTATAACAATGTATACTAACCAGGTCTTCTCGATATTGCATTGGCCAGCACCAAAAACAGACGTTAAGCGACATGAGAGAAACCACAGAACTACAATGGATACAATAAGAAACATCAGAACGAAAATGTCATGTGTCACAGAGTTGGGGCTGGGCACGAATCTCACTAATGACGTTAGCTTAAATTCCAATTTCACCCTTAATTCTAACTAAAAAATTTAATATTATTTTACTCGTATTCGGATGAGACTTATTTCAAATCTCGACCGGGACGTAGTTTACCCTGAGTTTCTCGTGGTTTTACTCGGTCTATCCAGACAAATTTCGGAATGGTACCTGGATGAGTCCACGATTATTCCTCTCCTAATCCTTTAAATTCTATCATTCATGCGTCATTCTACAATTTGATATTATATATTGTCACGTGGTAAGTGTGACCAGAGACGACGTTTGGATTGGTAACTGGATTTTATTGGACTCTTACGCTCGTAAATACAAACAACTACGTCATTCTCACTGAGTTGCACACTCCAAAAATCATTGTAACTACAGCACGCATAAAGTCTATTCAGTCTTCACTAGTCGTTGCTTGGTAGCGGCTTCAACGGCGGACGTTCCTTTCCTCTGGGTTCCCGAATTGGCTCCTGCCTCAGCTACCAGATTCATACTTCTCGCAACCTCGACTCTCAGGTGACTCAACGACTCAAAACAAAGTAAAAGTCAAAGTTACTCGTATGTTACGACCGACTGTCAGTCGGACAGTCTGCCAAAGTCAAAGAGAAAGACAAAGTTACTTTACGACTGGCGGTTTACCGCCAATCGGGTCATCTTGGCGTCAGACCCCTTGATACCCACGACCAGAGATTTTTTCCAACTGAACTCTTTGACCTTTCGTCAAGTGTATATTTCGCACATATAACATGTTATTGAAATTTCTTACTTTTGCACTACACACATGTGCTCTGTCATTAGAGGCTTTGCAGAGCAGATCATGCCTAACCTACATATCTTATAGGGTCGCGCCATGGCTCAAGAGGTTAGTCACTGGCTTCCCACCTCGGCGGCTCGGGTTCGATTCCGGGTCTGGTCAAGTAGGATCTGTAGTGGACAAAGTGGCGCTGGGGCAGGTTTTTTCTCCGAGTATTTCGGTTTCCCCTGCCAATCTTCATTCCACCAATTGCTCCACAATCACCCTCACCTATCATCTGGGGCTGGTACAATAGGCCAGCAGTGGCCGCAGTAAAAGGGACATAGTCCCACCCTACTAGCAATAATAAAAAAATACATATCTTATGCTACAACGGCACCTTAGTAATTTGTAAGGTCCTAAGCTTGACCACCGCCGAGTTAACGATCTCCTCTGTGGTCTAGTGTCAGAATTCCTGGCTACAAATCCGGAGGTTCCGGGTTCGATTCCCGGCGCTACCAGATTCTCTGTGAAGTAGTGGGTCTGGAATGGGGTCCACTGAGGCTCGTGAGGATAATTGAGGAGCTACTTGAATGGACAGTCTGTGAAGTGGAAGTGAAAGTGAAAGTCACGTTGCGACTGACCGTCAGTCATTCAGTAAATCTTGGTGTCGAGGCCTATCTGGGGCTCATGACCAGATATTAAATATTACCGTTTGACAATTACGGTCTTGTTTCTGTGGAGCGCCCTCTCTGACGAGAGGTCGGGTCTGTCTTTTGTATATCCTGCTGGCCTTTGCCAACACAGTCTCTCTCGGGTGCGAGTGCCTTGGGACTCGCGACCATATTTTACTGTCTCAGCTGTTACTTGGCAATGGATCTACATGTCACAATATTCTAGCTACTCAAAGGGTCGTCAAATAATCAACCTAGAAATTGTCCTTTTATTTATAATCAATACACAACGAACAGTGTATCAGTACACTAAATAGAAAATACAGTTCATGTAATGTCGGAGAATGAATATATTATCGTGGACACGTGTCGTGTTATGAACTAACAATTTAGTATCCGGTATTTAATAGTGATATTGTGGTTAAGTAAATAATTACACGAAGTGAGCGAAAACGCTGGAGCGTTGTGTACAGAAGATGAATAAATTCAAACAACGTAACAGAACCGAATTTCCCTGACTCCATTCTTTTTATGTTAATATGAACATTTCTTTTATGTTCAGTACAGAGTAACATTGAAAAACAAAAATTTAAACTAAAGTTTGAGGATCTGACTAACAGACTGACATATTGAAGCTGTATTCTGAAAATTAAATGATTTTCCCTCTATAGGGAAGTTTTACTGGCATGACGAATCCTGCTTTGTAATCTGACAGTTCGCATCAGAATTGTGCACTCCTTTACCATACTGACATGTGGGGTGGGGTGGGGGGGACCAGTGTAACTATAATTGAAACTGGGAACTATCTGTCTATATGATATGTGAGAACATTGTGCGCATAAACCTTACATAACAGTAAATTATTCACAGAGTTACAAATGGGAAACTCCTGAAGTATATATAGACCTTGAATTTTAGCCGCAGAACAGATGTCAGCTTACATGATGTGTACAATTAACACACACGGTTTAGTTTTGATATTCCGAACATTGTGGTGCAGATATGTATAACCCACTAGGCGCCTTTATGGTTTATACATTTGAAGCAAAATATTCGTGGTATGGTTCTAATAATCCTACTAGAAAAATGTTCGAAATTATTCAGATTCGTAATACAAGTAAATATTCATTAAATTCTTTCCCTTTGGAAGCAGTAAAAAATGAAAGTTCATTATAATAATTTGTTGGTACAAATAAATCCACTGCTTTTCATTCATAAAATAAAAATACTGTGATATGAAGCCTGAAAGCGGGAATAGTGGAGCCAGGGCAGACGTCCATTGCTAAGCAACGGCTCGGCAATCATTCCCGTAACAACGATACGCAAGGGTCAATAGGAGAACTGCCGTTTCTATACAACGGCGAGGTAAACATACTTTTATAACAATAGAGGAATTGTTAGGAAACGTTGTTTTCTTTTGGGGCAGACCCCAGGCTATATAACTTGGATTCAAGGTCAGATGAAATCAAATTTGAGGGAGCCTCTTCAGACGGCAATCGAAGATGATTGAGAAAAAATGACGACGACTTCAGTTGTAGACTTTATGTGTGCTGTAGTTAGAGTGAGACTTTGATTTGTTTCATTCTGGTCGTCACACTAATATTACGAAAAGCTAAATAGTTCCGTTCAGTGTGACTTTCAAAGATTGGAATTGAAATAAGGAAATCTTAACAAGTCACACTGAACGGAACTATTTAGCTTTTTCACAGTGAGACTGTTATACATCCGTTGCCAGGATACGACTAGTGAAGATTTAGAAGGCTTAGCCTGTCCTAGTGATTTGTATTGTGGAAAACAATAATATTGTTATAACAACTTCTATTTAGGAGTTGTGTGTTAAAGTGATCAATAAATACAATATCCAATCCAAACCCCGTCTAACAGTCACAGTACTTATGCACGTGACAATACTGAGAATAAAAATAAGATTTTACCCAAATATGTAAATAAATGTAACCAATTTTCTTAAAGAAACTTTACAAATCTGAGTTGTCGAGGCGTGTTGTAAGATATAAACTTACAGAAGTTTCGGAAAAACATATTGCCTTCATCTTTTTTGTTGATGTGTAAACCGAAGAAGTAACCTAAGAAGCAGGAGTTAGATCGAGCATGAGGACAGTAGGACCCTCTAAAAGTCGGTGAACTACAGGACTACACGGTATCATATCCTATAATTTAAGTTTTCTTCGCTGTCACCGCTGTGAGAGCCAAAATACAAGTTCAGAAGTCACATGAAGTTGGTTCCCTCACGGACATCAGTTGTGTTAGTCCTACCAAACGTTTTGATACTTGACACTGAGTGGTCAACTGATTTACTATTAAATTACTTAACGACGCTGACTCAGTTCCACCCATAATAAAGTGCGCGTCAATGAATCGGGCGATTTGGCAGTGGTGTTTCATCCCAGAGAGATTGGAGAGGGGAGAATTCCACTGCTGCCACCCAGCAGCCTACTTCAAAGCGTTTTAGTTTCAATGGAGCTGTGGGCTGGAGCACGAGGTCCTTTTGCTGTGAAAGCATTTTACGAAAACGGTGGCACTTTCGTTATCGCTCAGCGTGAATTTCGAAGAGATTTTGGTATTCATTGCAACCGTGCTGTTCCATCTGCCCATGCCATCAAGATCTGGGTTCAGAACTTTGAGGCTACTGGTTCTAAACTAAAGAAGAAAGGCGGTAGCGTAAAAACAGCACATACACCCGAGAATGTAGCNGCGTTCGGCGGATTTTGCTCAAAGATCTCCACTTCGTTTTTTTTTTTGGCACTCCAACCCCAGTGGGCCTAGGCCTACCTCCATGAACTTCTCCGTTCACTTCGGTTTTTCTAGATCTTACACATTCGGTAGGACTCCTTGGGCGGGTGATCAGCTAGTCGCAAGGTCTCTACCTGTACACAAGCACAGAAAAACGCACACACACAAACTAAACATCCATGCCCTTTGTGGAATTCGAACCCACTATCCCGGTTTCCAAGCGAGCGAAGACAGTACATGCCTTAGACCGCTCGGCTACCGTGACCGGCGATCTCCACTTCTACCCGTATAAAATTCAAGCTACTCATGCACTACACGAACACGACTATGAAAACAGAGTCGTTTTTTGCCAGATTTTTTTGTAATTATTTAATCAAAACCAAGATATCGTTAACAACTTACTGATGAGCGATGAAGCTCATTTCCATTTATCGTGGTTGGTTAAGAAGCAAATTTCCGCTATTGGTCAGCCACAAACCCCAAAGACATTTATGAGTAACCAAAGTCACAGTACGGTGCGCGATATCTTCGTTTGGAATTACTGGCCAGTACTTCTTTGCAGATGAGTGGGAAAGGGCTGTAACTGTGACTGGACCACTTTACGCTTCTTAGCTCCTGCACTTGCTCGTCTTCCAGTCAAGGAAGAAACGTTTTTCCAGCAAGATGGGGCTATGTGCCACACCGCACGAGCTTCCATGGCGGTTGTGAATAACCCGTTTCCTAACAATGTTATCTCCAGTTATGTGGACAGCATCCCCAACAATGGTATCTCCACCTTATCGTGGTGATGGGGTTTGAGAGCTCCTGAGACCTTGAGAGCTATGCCGGCGGTAGCGTAGCTACTGGTAGAGCCACCCATGCCGGACAAATCAAGAGGTAGGAGCCAGACAGAGAGGGATACCCTGGTCCTTCAAGTTGGGGGTTGGGCGTGAGGCCAAAAACCTCACACTGTAAAAACTAAATTGTTCAGAAATCCGAGGAAAGAGTAGCCGGACGGACCTATTCAAGACGACCTGGAAAATGTTTAAAGGATTTGAGAATTGGATCTTAGAATGTATTATCTCTTTACGGAGTCGGAGCACTAAAAATGCTACTTGAACAACTAGATAGCTATAGACTAGACATCACTGCTATACAAGAACTGAGGTGGTTGGGTAAAGGAGTCATGGAAAAGAGGGATCATGTTGTATTCTATAGTTGTCAGAAGAAGAGTCACATGTTTGAAACAGGTTTTATTGTTAATAAAAAAAGGAAGCATCTTATTTTAGACTTCCAGGCAAAATCTCACAGAACATGTAGACTACGAATTAAGGGGAAGTTTTTTAACTAGAGCCTTATTTGTGCGCATGCTCCAACTGAAGATAAAAGTGATGAGGAGAAAGACTCCTTTTATGATGAAGTGATGAAATAATGGCGAATGTCCAAAAAGGGACTATAAAATAATCATAGGGGACATGAATGCTAAAGTGGGGAATGAGGATGTATATAGATCGGTTATTGGAAAACAGCCTACATAACAAGTCAGACGATAATGGGATGAGATTAATAAATTTTGCTTCCTCAAGAAACATGGTAATAGGTAGTAAAGTAAAAAGTAAAAGTAAAGTTATCCCCGTACCAGGCCGTGAAGGCCCATAGGGTTGTGAGACGTTGAGGTACAATGTTTAATCACAAGGATATACATAAACGAACCTGGAAATCCCCTGATGGAAATGTGTTTAACCTAATTGATCACATCCTAATAGATGTAAGATATTGTTCAGACTTGATGGATGTCAGGAGCTACAGAGGTGCCAACATTAACTCTGATCATTACTTAATAATATCAAAGATTAGAAGTCGAGTATATAATGCAAGGAAAATACATGGATCCCAGTCTAAGAAATTGAATTGTGGAAAATAGGTGTAACAAGGAGTTGAAACCAGGATTAATTAGTGAATGCCTAGCAGGTCTCTCTGATAGTGAGGATGTCAGTGAAGCTTTGAGGGACCTCAGAGATGTTATTACAAATGCTGCTGATGCAGTTTTAGGAAGAACGGAAAGGATAAAGTATAAGAATTTATTTGATGGAGAGTGTGAGCAAGTGACAAATAAGCGACCTCCGTAGTCTAGAGGTAACGTTCCCACCTCATGATTCGTAGTACGCGGGTTCAAATACCCGGCGGAGGTCGTCGAATTTTTAAGGGCGGAAAAATTCAGGGAACAAGTCCTCCGGGAGGGACTTTAAGCCGTGGGTCACGTGTCGTAGCTTTACGGCACGTAAAAGGACCTCATATCTCCAAAGGTCACTGAGCCAAAATTACGGACGTTTCCCGCCCAACAGCAGTCTCTAATACCTCTGGTAGATGGGGGAAGCATTATAGATACATCTCAGCTAGTAGAACCGGTCTCGCTGGCTGGGCGGGACTGATGGTAAGCACCAGTACCGGTGGGATATAGAGACTGGTAGAAATCATAGAGGGACGCACAGTGGACCAATACAGATCTAAGTGCATGGGGAAACCCACCGTCTCCAATAACTAAGTGACAAATAAAAAAGAAACCAGGCATATAAGAGAATGCAGCAAAGGAACCATACTCGAGGGGCCGTGGAAGAATACCGTGAAGCGAGAAGAAAAGAAAAAAGATTGCATAAAAAAAGAAAAGGGAATATGATAAACAAGAACTGATTGAACTGGAGCATTTAAGAAGTTCAAATGAAATAGAACGTTTTATCAAAAACTAAACAAGAGTCGAAAGGACTTTCAACCTAGAACAACCTTATGTAGAGACAAAGAAGGCACGATGTAGCGATGAAATACTGTTGGAAAGATGGGCGCAATATTTTAATGAATTATTAAATGGTAACGCCTCCGAACAAGCGGAAGGTATGACCATAGACCGGAATCAAGGAAATTTTGAGGCTGAAGAGCTTTTACAAAAAGCAGCAAAAAAGATGAATCTACAAATTAACCAAAATAAAATAAAGTACATGCTGGTAACCAAGGAGGACTGTGCTAATGGACTTGCATATATTGAAATTGGCTCATATAAATTTGGGGTTGTATGTAGTTTCACTTACCTTGGATCAGAAGTTAACTGTAAAAATGACATCAGTGATGAAATAAAAAAGCGTGTACTTTCGGCAAATAAATGTCTCCATGGCCTTAGGAAACACATGAAATCCCAATTAATACCCAGGAAAACCAAAACTATGATGTATAAAGTACTTATAAGATCAGTGCTATCTTATGACTCTGATACCCGGCCACCGTCAAGATCGGATGAAAGACTGTTAAGTATATATGAAAGGAGGATCCTGAGATATATCTTTGGACCAGTGGAAGAAAATGGAGTATGGAGGAAGAGGTATAACCATGAGCTATACAAACCATTTAATGAACCAGTCATTATTGGATTTATAAAGGTGAAAAGGCACACAATACGTGACAGCGAGAATAGAACGATTAAGAAAATACTTAATACTAAACCAGAAGGAAATAGGAAAGTGGGAAGACCAAGATTGAGATGGGAAGAATATGTGTGGCAGGACATAAGAATTTTGGGTGTGAAGAACTGGAGGAATGTAGCATCGAATGGAGAATGGAGAGCAATCTTGAGGAAGGCCAAGGCTCACAAAGGGCTGTCGTGCCAGTGATGATGATGATGATGATGATGATGATGATGATGATGATGATGATGATGATGATGATGACGATGACGATGACGATGATGATGATGATGGGGACATCATATGGCTGGCCAGGGCACCTGATCTTTCCATATGTGATTTTCTTCTCTGGGGGTATCTGAAATCCCAAATTTTCACAGTTCCAGCACCCCACACAGTTCAGGAGTTGAAACACCGAATTCAGGAAAAAGTTGAATGAATTCCCGTAGAGATGCTGCTTGGAGTAATGAGTGACTTCAGGAAGAGACTTACCGGGTGCCTGCAAAGGAATGGTGGTCATTTATCTGATGTTATTTTGGGGAAATAGACGTCTGTTCTCAGCATCTTAATTGGGAAATACCAAATGCTTTTATGTTTTCACTGTATTCATGTGGATTAAAACCAAATAAATGCAATACTTTACGGTTCATAAAGTTTTAAAATTTCCCAGTTCATTGACGCACTCTGTATATCTTCGAAAGCGGTAGAGAATTTTAATTACTTTTGTAAGTATATAATTAAGTATATGAGAAAAAAGTTCCTGCTACTTTACACGAGCAATGATTGAGACTAACTCTGTCTAAGTGATCCCAGTAGCAGAAAATTTTCTTCTTGCACCTGATGGTAAAAGAAAATCCAGTCTCCGAAACGCCGTGTTTGATAAATCTCAAGAGGATGGAATATGTCGAAAGCATTTTTCATGTTTATTGACTAACGTCTATATACCGAAAGAGTACTCATATTTTATTGAGTCATACTGTAAAAACAATTTCCTTTATCTCACCATCTACAATTAACGACACTTTTTTTAACTCACCTAATAGTCGCATAGTTATGACATATGTAGGTGATCAATTATACGAACTAGCTCTGATAGTGCACATCAGAGATGTGAATTCCAGCAAGTTATCATGTTTTAATTTGTAAATTATTGAGAATTTATATTTAAAAATTTACAAGAAAAAACATTAAACCCCCTTGAAGCAGATGATGCATTTCATCCATTTCGTTCATCAGTGGCTCTACATCCCTTTATTGGGCCCTGGCCTCTTCTTCACCTTGGTTATCTTTCTTATACAGACGGCAGGACCCCTTGGGCGAGTGATCAGCACATGGCAAGACCGCTACTTACACACAGTACAACACAAACAGAATAAACGCGCTCACAGATATCCATGCCTTGAGTGGGATTCGAACCCACGATCCTAGTGCTCGAGCGAGCGAAGACAGTTCATGCCTTAGACCGTGCGAACACCGTGATGGGCGCAGATATATTTAGTGTTCGCTATATTGAAGGAAATATAGCTATATATATATATTTTGCATCATTCCAAATTTTAAAGAACATTTAATGAACTCCGTGGCACAAGGTATAATCTCACAATTTGATTACTTATTGAAATGCAAAAAAGCACCGAATATTTTTATTCAGTGAAGTAGGCGGAACTTTGTAAACTTATTCACGAAATAGGTTAAAATGAAGAGGCTCAATCAAAATTCTATTCAGAATGAAAATTAATATTCATTGACAAACTTTAAACAAGAAAATTAAACTGCATAGAATATTCCTCCCGCCTCATAATGCAAATATATATATATTGTATATCTGAAGGTTTAATTTGAGGGTTTTATATGTGGTTTTGTGTATACAAGTGATGGAGTTATAAATATGTAAATCCAGTTATCAACCTACAGCACGAGTTCGCTGACACGTGGCTGTAAGGACTCTTAGCTATAGGGGAGCGAAAGAGTAATAATGTTTAAAAATATTTAGAAAATTTTCTTCACTGTTTCCGGGACTTACGGTTTGTTCTAAACTTTTTAAAATATCCCATCATGCCTGAGGTTCCAACTAAAATAGTGAAATTATTTACTTATTGCCTCTCTATAAAATATTTGTTTTTATTGTTAATCTCGACGTTATGTAACACTATGTGCCGACAGAATGCAGCACGCGCTGTTTGAAGTCACTGCTAATTCCGGTAGGTGGATCTGCCAACAATGCTCCCTCTGTCATCTGCTGTCGTCATTTTCACGAGAAATGATTATTTGAAAAGGGTTCTTGAAACGTGTGTTACAGTGAAGAAAGCAGGAACGTCGGTTAACACCACATATACACGGTGCCAAATCCCAGAAGACTGCTTTCTTTATAGTCACCGCCGTGAAAACCTCAAATCTTACATACGCGTGTTTACAATGTTTGATGTTATGATTAGATTTTGAGTAGGCTACGCGGTGAGCTTGTCTAATGAATTATTCTAATTACATTTATATTAAGAAGATATTCTATATTTTAATTTTAAATAAATTCATGAATTACTTAACTCTACGAAGAATGCTGTCTTGCAAAATCTGGGAGGTTCCTAGGTTGACTCTTGATCAGGACATTTATTGTCTTAATTGAAGTTTTTGTTGTGATTATCCTCATTTCTTCCAGGTAGCTGACGGTATAGTGCCTCAAATTAGGCCACGACCACTTCCATATTCTTCCCAAGTAATTAATCATCTTATCATTTGAAGTTTTAAGTCTGAGCTACTGACAGTGTCCTTAAGTAAACACCAAATAAATGTGTAGGAGTAGGATTTTGAGCTTTTAGTTTAGGAGCCCCTCCTGGCACTTCTCTCTTTATTTTCCAGCCCTTAGTGTCAGTAAATAGGTCACGGATGGAAATAAAACAGCTGCAATGGACGTAGTAGGTTTCTTATGTGTATCACTAGGTAGCAGCACAGTCCAGCTTCATGACAGTCTAGGTAGTAGACGCGCATGCTCATGTTCAGAGGCCGGTTTCAGTAGTCTATATGGCGACCGTACTCGAGGAACGTAGAGCAGCGTTCTCTTGTATGAATATGATTCAATGCAAAGGATATTCATAAAGAAAGTTCCCTGTGTTAGGGTGGGAAGTGTTTGTCAAGCAAAGCCGTTCTCAGCTGGTTGGCGAACGTTAAATTGCAGGTGCGGAACTAGCCGACACAACAGTCAGAAGAATTATATACTGCGGGTTTCGACGGACTTATAAAAGGATGGGACATGCGTATCAATGTTCACGTTCATGTTTTGTGTCTATCTGTCGTCTATTTACTGACTCTCCCTCGCATTCCACATCAACCATCATTTCTCGATTACTGAACATTTTACAATCAATTTGTTCAGAAAATCCTTTCACCTCTCGTATAAGACTTCTAGAATCTCGTGGGCCTTCATATATGCAGCCAGACGCTGATGAACAATTTTTAGGAGCCTAGTGACAAGAACAAAGGAATAGAATTCAATGCTGCCACTATAAGACATTTCCCTGGAGAATCAAACCGCTCCTCCAGCAAAATTGTTCTATGAAATTAAGGAGAACAGGGTTCCAATAATGTAATTTGTCTACCTATCCGCTTCATAGTATCCCTGAGGTTTTACTCTGAAGTAGATTGAATATGCCTGATACAAAGCACGAAACTCGTCATATGAGAAGTGACAGGAGTACCAACATGATGCGCAGCTTTCAGTGTGGCCACTTACTGTTGGATTCTTGTCACAGTAGCGTGAAGGTAAAATAAACAAGTACATTGTGCAGCAGTCGATAAAGTAAATAACAGTTCGGTTTATTTAAAGAACAGAAATTGTAAGAGCAGGCACTGCAAACATGATAGCACTGTTCCATAGGAATGAATCCTTGAGTTTGTGGCAACAATGATGGTTATTTTCACTTGCATTGATTGAGATTAGATCGTTCTAAGGGACCCAATAAAGTAGATATCTCCCACCCCTCACTTACCTCAGGACGGAAACAGATCCAGTTTCGGAACATTTTGTTTTCTAGTTTCTAGAATACCGGATGTAATTCTGAGTATTACATATTTTCGTCAGGATTAAAATGACCTACTCTTTGTAATAATGGAATTTATTGTTCAAGTGACAATGTTGGTACAGTTTACGATGCATAATACATTTTCTAAAATTCCACCGTCAACATCAATGCACTTTGCAACTCGCGTGAGGACATGAAGTTTTGCTCGTCTGTGCCGTGTAAAATGTACCGTACAGTGAAATAGCTGTATCTAGTAAATCGTTTGGAATAGGACATGTACATATACACTTTTGCTTAGAATAACCGATCCTATGACCTGCCAGAATATTGACCTTTCCTCCTGGGATACTCTGTATGTTTGAGGGTCTTTCAAATGAAATACGTTTTGAAATTTTCTTCATGTTCGGCTTACCAAGTGAACGTGATGTGGGGAAACTCGGGTCAGATGACGAGGGCAGATCAGCTGTAGTGCAGTGGTTCCAGGAGCAACCCAGGCAGATCCATGCCATGGACATCCATCAGCTGATGTCACCGGGACGCTTGCCTCAAAGCCCACGGGGGCCATTCTAACAGCCCCTACTCCCTCTCCCAGAAGAATCCCTATGCGTGTTTCATTTGAACAAACTTGCTACTTATATACATATAGACCTATATATTCAAGAGAGAGTAAGTTTATTTTAATTATTACCAAAAGTAAGGCATTTCGGTAATCATCATTCTGTGTTCCGAAAACCAATTTCTTTTAAATGAACAATTCTATCGTCTGTGATCTAACGCCGTGTAGTCTGTTGAAAGGTAACCGATGTTCGGAGCAACATAACGCTTCCATTTTCAGGATCGAATAAGCCGAGCAATTTTCTTTCCACCTGCTTTCTTGCTATGTTTTTTGCTCGACCTATTCGACCCTGAAGATGGAAGTGTTATGTTCCTCCAAAATGTCAGTTGACTTTCAACGGACTACACGACATTACAACCCAGAAGATAGTAACCTTCCAGTTTCTAGCATAGTGCCTCAGCCAACTACGCTACTGCATGCCCCCTTAATGCTTATAAAGGAACATTACTCTGGTGTACCACAGAAACCACAGTAATCTATGGTGTAATATTTTTGAGAACCTTATAGTTGGTTAACGTTAAGGCTCTAGACTCTGATTCGGGAGGTACTCGGTTCGAATCTCTGTCAGATCACGTGCTAAACTGATTGAAGTTTTTCATTGTTTTTATCAGCCCCTCCAGATAAATTCTGGGATAGTAATCCGTTCATACCAGGATCACTTTCCTCCACACCAATTGTCGTATCATTCGACTCTCTATAACCCAGTTTCCATTCCAATCCCCTGCCCACAGAGAGAGGTAGAAAGCTCTTGCCTTTATGCAACAAAAGTTTCGAAGATGTGAATCTGTTTTCTGGAATATGACGCCGTATAATCTAAAAAAAAAAGCTATGCCTCCTTTTCGTTTGTACTTGCTGTTTCCTTACAGATGGAGGCACCAGGTTTCCTGAAAAGTTGGTAGCTTTCTATCAGACTACACGGCGTGGGATCTGAAATAATATTCACCCCCTGAGAACTTCATATCCGTCGTTCATTTCTGAACAACTGTATCATAAAGCTGCATATTATGCGCGTTACTTACCGAAATATAGCCATTTCTGTGAACAGAGAATGAATGTTATCGTACGCTTTATATTTTCATTATTCATTTTTCTCTCTTTTATACTACAATATTGAATTCCACTCTTTCAATATCCGTTGTATTCCCTCCCTCTCTTTTACCAAGTTTTACTTCGCCGACTCTCTTTATTATAGGGCGTGATTTTCTGTCCTTTTTTCCTATACCAGGGACTGAAGTTTTCTGTGCAGATGTTCGTGTTAAACCTAGCTCATATTTTTACTTCCAATATCTAATTTTGTTATTTCCCTTAAAGCAGAACGCTTTACAGTGAAGATGTCTGTAACTTCCGTATTACCAACGTAGGAAACAACAGAGAAATATTTTGTAAATTTTAGATTATCGCTGTTGTTGCTATGAACATTACTATTCGTGAAGGTACGTAGCCGGGCAGAAATTTAAATACTGGAGGAATGTACTGTTTCCATCTTCAGGGTCGAACAGTAAGCCAAGCAAACACCAGCAAGAATCATACAGATGCTAATTGAAGCGTTCTGTCAACTTCTTGTTTTCCTGCTTTTCTTATTCTTCAGTACTGAGGATGGAAGCAGTACTCTTCTCCGAAATGTCGGAAAACATCTAGTAGACCACATGACGTCACATTATAAAATATGGTATTTCTAAAGCGGAAATGCTGAGCTACGTTATTCTTACGAAGCTGACTGCAGAGATAAGTGTTTTGTGGGACGTGACACAGTGTAGTCTGTTGGATACATTTGTTTAACTTTAATTATTGCACTTGTTTAATTAACTATTCAGCGGCATTCAAATATTATATGCAACGAAAACCTAGTAACTGACAGCATCGTTAAACAAGGTAAAAGTTAATAAATTTACCTTCTAATTGGCTATAAAGGCTTTTAATATTAATTAATATATTTTAAATTTAATGAAGGGTATATGATGTTAAAATTAAGCAATTTATTTTTCAATAAAGTCCCTTTTAAAGAACTGGTTGTATAAAAGTTATTTGTATGAGGTTTTCAGCTAAATCAGACCAGTGACCACGTCTGCCTGAACTTTTCAACAAACTCGCTTGAATCACAGATTTGTTCGCTGGAAACCTGTTCGTGGTCATCTATTAATGTCAATCGAATTAACGATGGAATGAAAAAATATTTGCGCTCTCGTAAATCAACTTGACTAGCCGAAAGGTCATTTAGCATGTTTTAAACAGACTCTTAATGAAAACCAGACTTTATATCCGTACTCGAGAGCCATCTGTCTCCTCCTGCGGAAGCTTCGTTTTCATTAACCCACCATTGCATTTGCAATTTGACTCCGTCTGATTGTACCCTTCCAATCTGTACACTACATTACCGAGTTTCTTCGAATCCCATTAGTTTAACTTGATAAACCCATATCAAATAGCCAGCTGGTATCGCGGCTGCATAATTAACTAATTAAATAACTAGAACCAAACAGATTAGTATAGCAGTATTAGTGCTTTAGACTTGTAATCCGTACGTGCTCGGTTCGAATCTGGACTGGGATACCAGCTATCCTAACTGAGGGCTTTGTTTCCCTCAGTCCTCTAGACAAATTCCACGAGATTACCTCTAGTAGATCACGACCACTTCCTCTAAATCCTTTGCATTTCATGAATCGCCCTAATTTTCTAGGTACACGAGGTAGTGTAGTTGATTGAGGCATTCTGTTACAAGCCGGAAAGCGGCGGGTTCGATTCCCGATTAGGTAACTGGATTTTTCGATTGACCTAATCCTTCCAGCCGCATTGATGGCCCTGGGGTCGACTCTGCCTCCAACAGAAATGAGTACCAGGATTCATCCTGGGGTAAAGGGCGGCCGACATTTAAGGCTGGCAAACTCACCGCCATCTGTGAGCCGATTATCTAGAAAATGTGGGAGCTCGACGTCTCACAACTCTATGGACCTCCACGGCCTGTTACAGGGATAGTTTTATCCTTATCTTCTGTGACAGAATAGAGTAGTAGTAAAGACAACAAATGGATTGAAAGTAATTAAACGAAAGTGTTCGTTGTGATGTTCCAGATAATGAACTTAGGAAGACAATCTTGGAAGTCGAAAGAGGAGCCGCCATTGTGCTCTTTCCTCACGCCACCCACACACACGTCTGTTGTTACGCCTTTTACCGCTTTTCATTACATCGGAGTGGCTTTTATATCAGTTCTCTCCTTTCAGTAAACTTGTTCTGCTGCATCAGGTTTCGCTTGTGAATGTGGCTGCTTTTAAGGAGCTTTAATATATCTCAAAAATAATTCGCACACACGCAGAGTAAATCTATACAGATTGCAAACAAATTTACTCCCTCTTTATATGAAACGCCATGTATTCCTGTACAGCTTGACGGTGTTGCCAGATTTTCATTTCAACTCCTAAGTTCATAATTCGCAAATGCAACCAGAAACGCGGGGGTAGTGGAACAGTTTTATCAAATACCTGACAACACGGTTGTCCATTAGGTCATTGTTGGCAAATGCTGTTTCGAGGCGGACAGAACTGAGCATTAATACGAGGCATCACTAAATCGAAACAGGATTGTATTTATTTATTAGTTATTTAATGACACTTTCAGTTGCTGAAGTATATTACATCGGATGGACGGACGGTAGATGAACGATGATTTCAAAGGAAGTAGTCGTAACCCAGTAGATGTACTATGCCAGCACTTTCTTCAAGGAACTGACAAAAACTATGATAAAACTTATCCAGGATAATCGATGTCCCTGCTGAAGATTCGAATAGAACACCTCCCGAATACAAGACAGGAACATTACAGCTACGCAAATCCAATCTTTACCGGACTCCAGTTAGTTAGTTAGTTAGTTAGTTAGTTAGTTAGTTGGTTAAGCCGGTTACCTATGGTTACAGCTAACGTATAATCAGTATTTACTGACAATATCACTTTTAATTCATACAAATTATACTGCTCTTCATTCACATAAGGCTGCCTTTGCCTTTCGCAACTCTCAAGAGGCCAGTATCTGTTCGGTGTCTTCCACAGAAGCCTCCATAGAGATCTGGAACAGACAATGAGCAGGGTAGCCCAACATTTGGTTACTTGTGCTACAGACACTTACAAGAAATCTAAGGAAACGGTACCGAAAATTAAATATCCGCGCAGTCATATTTGAAAATTTGCACTTCATTTTCGGCAGAATTTTTAAATTAAATGCCTAATTCTTCTTTCTAAAAAATATATATTCTGTGAACAAAATGTAAAGTAATACAAAGGTAGGACTGCTTAATTTCTGCTGATCCTCGCCAGCACAGTAATTATTCGTTCCGAGTCCAGTGGGACTGATGACCATATTTTATTTTCTGACTGCTCTGGGAGCCTTTAGAACCTCCAGATCTATAATGCTAAGCAGCTGGGACAGTTCTATATATACTAAAAACTAATATAAACTGTTAACCTTTTAAAGCCCAGTGCTTCTATATGCACCATCTGTTTTAACATATTAAACTCCGCATTCTGCTCACAGGATATATGTGTTTCATATATTTCTTACAGTAAATAGCGATTATTTCCCTAAACAGGATTAACCGGTTGGTCTTTGTAGCGGAGACGTAATGTGTTTCCTCTGAGGTACGGACTGAATTTATATTACATAGAAGAAATTCGAAATTAACCAGAAGTTTTAGATATATTTTAGTAATACCTGCTCCTGTGTCTTTCACATCAGAGTACTAAAATGTATCTCTGAAGGAAAATCAGCTTTAATTCAGTTTTTAAACATGTACCCACTTCATCTTAATGGCCCGTCAACGTCTTAGAAGACCGCGTAGGCGGGATGCTTGCTGCGAACCAATGCTGTCAGTCAGCCCCTCTGAAGTCATAAACAAGTGTCTGCAGTAGAAATTCACTGTAGAGACATCATTGCTATATTCATGAATATTGAAATTGTGGTAGGTGGTTATGGCATGAGATGTCACACAAACATTACCGGAATAAACAATTAATGTAGAAGGATTTCTCTGAAATGTAAGTAAATTTTGCTTAATTATTTCAGCCTGAACCCATCAGCTAGAAGATTATGTAAAAGTGAAATGACATTGTTTTCCCACGCACTTCAATTTTATTCTCTTCGGTTTTCCTTCCCCTCCTGCTATATTATAATTCTCCTTTTATTTCCGATTCCTTCTTACTTCATCTTCCTCGTCCTTTGCTTTTTACATTCTTCTTCACATGCTCATTTTATCTTCGTGCTCCCATTTCTTTCAAATTAATTTTCTTTGTTACTTTGTCTCCTCATCTTCTACTTACTCATTCCTTTTCCTTATTTCTCTCCTAACTAGACTTCACCTGGTTCCTCTTATCTTTCTTCCTCTCCTGACACTCACAAACATGTATTCAAATTTTAAAAACTTTAAGTAATATGTGACGTTGCCGAGATTACTGCCTTTTGTTGTGTGACGTCACGTAGGCAGACGGTACTGATGTTCCAGAGGAACATATTACCTCCATCTTTAAGGTACTAGAGTAAGTTTCTGCTTACCATAAAAAAATAAAATCGAGAAAAACGATATAAGCTCTCATTTTTAAGGATGTTAATTAATTACGTCATTATCTGAAATATACAGCGACAAATGTTATGATGATTGATGACTGATAATTTGTGAAGGATTGGGAAGGAAGAGGTACTAACCTAATAGAGGTACATGCTAGTATTTGCCTGGAGACACTTAGTGAAACCAAAATAAATCTGAGTTATGATAATCGTTTTCCAAGCCGAAAATCGAATTCAGCACTCCAACTCGAATATGGTTCCTGTGTGTTACTGCTAAATTACATATTCAGCTTCCCCCTCATTAGCAAGTACTAATGCGATTACCGTGTTTCCATGATTCGCTATCAGGTCGTGCAGATTTGATCACGCTCCATACTTCTCTGGCTACTGCGTACATAAGTCCGCAGTAACCTGCTGCAATGCAATTGTTCCCATAAACGTGAAGTCCAACACTGTATGCTGTGCACACGACCGGCGTGAACTTCAGCAGAACAGGAGAGCCTGTGGTAATGCGGGACCTCTCCAACAGGCGCTCTTGTGGTTGAACACAAGGCTCAGCACTGCCGTTGCCATGACAACTATCGGACGCGATTCTAATTCACTTATATACATCTATCCTTACAAACTATTTATGTAAGATAAAGGTAGCGTAATTGATTAGACGTCGTGGGTTCGATACTGAATGAGGTCATTGGATTTTTAAATTGACCTAATCCTTCCAGCTGCACCACAGTTCTGGGTTCGACTAAGCCTCTAACATAAATTAGTACCAGGAATCTTGGTTAGGCTAAAGGGCGGCATGTAAAGCGGACAGCATCACCGCCATCTGTCAGCCGAATGTCTAGAAAATGTGGCGAACCTCGACGTCTCACAACCCTATGGGTCTCCACGGCCTGTTATAGGGAGAGCTTTACTTTTTACCTTTAAATCTTATTTTGTTTTCTTTTTGGCAACGTTTCATTCAAATTCAGAAATATATTACCATCAAAATTCTGTACACATTTGGTACTTCACCATTCTATCTACATTACCAGATGACTGCAGTGTCCTAGATACACTTATGCTTGCAACACCTTGTGACAAATTCTTTTGTTGTACCATAAGATACATAAGATAGACATGATCTGCTTTACAAAGCCAGGACTGACAGAGGACTTGTATACAGTGCAAAAGAAGAATTTTCAATAACAAGTTGTGTCCAATATGTACACTTGACGAAAGGTCAAGCATATTCACACGAGACAACCCGATCTTCTCGTCAGAGAGAATGTTACATAAGGACAATGACCGCAAGAGTTCAATTGAAAAAATCTCTAGTCGTGGGTCTCGTGGGGCTTGACACCAAGACGAACTGATTGGTGGTAAACCGCCAGTCGTAAAGTAAGTCTGAGTCTGTCTTTGACTTAATCGAGGAAAAGGACAAATTTAAAAACACGTACATGTCTAGGAGAGAATAAAAATCTTGATCATGGATCTCGAGAAGACTGAAACCAGGAGTGACAGTGCTGGCGAAGACCATCAACCGATCAACCGAGCCAAAGTCTAGAGAGTCCAGAGACGGCAGTTGGAAAAGTAGGGATTTGGTGTGAGATGGTCGCCAGATTGCGAGGACTTGAGAGGAACTTCCTCAGTTGGAAGTAGAACAGTGAAGACCGAGACGGAGAACACTAGTCTGTGTGTGTGATAGTAATTTGTGAAGTGCAGTAACGAGGTGTGTGTTAAAGTATCCAATAAATCCTATTACAAATCCAAACCCCGTCTATAGTAACATTCAAACACATGACAGCATCTTTGAACCTGAAAATGTAGGCAATATGTTCCTACGAATATCGTTTGATTTCTGACAGACTACAAGACGCTAAGTCCCAAGACGCAGTGCTGTTCTTAATCTCAGCTGTAAAGGCCTCAGATAAAATACAATAAGTTTAACTTGAGCTATCCGGCGTAATTTCCCTTGGGAATGTCAGAATTCAGTCAGTGGAACAAACAGATGTATTGTGTAGGATCTGAGACTCTAACAGCTACCGTTATGAAGAGTTCTACTTTCTGAGATATAACGCCATGTAGTCCGTTTGGAGTCAACCAATGTTTCGGAGGAGCATATGGTTTCCATCTTCATGATCTAAGAAAAAGCCAAGCAAAAAACCAAAGTAAAACAGTTTTCAGCAGGGCTGTTACAACCTCAAATAATACGTACCTCTGTGTTTACTGTTTTCTTCCTCTTAATTTCTTGCATAGATTATTCTTCAGTCCTGAAAATGGAGGCAATAAATTTTTCCGAAACTTCGTTTCAACGTCTTATGGACTATACGGCGTCAGAAGAAAATCCTCTTCATGGTTAGAGCGGTGAGAATATCAAATGCAGGAAAATATAATTTGGTCAGGGCTATGTTGTAAAGGCTCCAAAAGTCTACAGACTTCCACCCCAAGGATAAGAAGCAATTCCTTTCTAGGATCTTTCAGCTGACCACTGGCTGTCCTATGCCCGGGATAATGTAAGCAGGGTCCGATCTCCATGGCTTCCCCGGCTTTGGTTTGTGGACTTACAGAGAGAGACAGAAAGAAAATGCAATCTACTGCAAATCCTCCAATGCACAGGGTTCAGCACTAGAAACACTTTACCTTTTTTCAAATGATATATTTCGCAGGCGAACAATTCAGTTTTTTTTCCGTAAGATTTAATTTATTCTTCTTCAGGGATATGACAGGGATTTGAGTTATTACATGCTGATAGTCTTATGTGACGGCAAAAAATATGCCTGCAAACTTACACTTCATCCTTAGAATATTATTTCAATTGGTCGAACTAGACTATTCGAAATAAGCTGTTGATTTTTTATGTTAATATTTCTTGTATTTTCTTTATTCAGAACTCCTGGCAGGATTATATAGGAGTATATAGCCTTCCCGTTCCCTCCTCCAAAATTTCTGCCTTCAAAATTTGTGATAAATTTGTTCATCATTCATCAATGGCTCTATAGACCTTCGTTGGGCCTTGGCCTCTTCTTCAATTTCGTAATCTTTTTTACAGAGACGGTAGGACTCCTTGGACGAGTGATTTTAATAAATAGTAAAGTTAAATTAAAATAAAGATAACCCTGTAAGAGGCCGTGGAGGTCCATAGGGTTGTGAGAAGTCTAGGCTCCCACATTTTCTAGACAATCAGCTCACAGATAGCAGTGACATTGTCAGTCCTACGTGCCAACCAGCCACCCTTTATCCCCAGAAAAATTCCTGGTATTAATTTGTGTTAGAGGCTGAGTCGACCCTAGGGCATAGTGCGGTTGGAAGGATTAAGTCAACTGAAAAATCAAATGACCTAATTGGGAATTGAATCCGCCACCTTCCGGATTGTAGCATAGTCGAAATTCTGTCCGTGAACCTGTCCCCTCTTAATGAAACGTTACTTCTTCACTCAGTGACAATGTAAGTTCCTAGTCAAAGACGAAGCCCCCCAACTTGTAGACTGAGGTTGTGATAACATGCTGCCTGGTTAACGCTATCAGACATCTAAGAGGTCTGTGATGGATAAGTATGGAGCAATTGTGGATTCATTATTAGAAAAGGAGGAACAGAAGAAACCCTGAGATAACTGTGTTCCAGTGCCACATAGTCCACTTCTAATCCCTCATAAAATAACCTGGGATTGAAGCCGGGTCTCCGCGATCAACAGAGGTTCTACCCGTCTGAACTCCTGCAAGAATTCCTTTCCGAATGACACAAGTGAATATATTTTGTGGTGGTTTGTGTTGAAAATAACAGAGCACTTATTTCTTCAAAAATGACATATCGAGTTATTTGTACTGCATGGCCAACTAGTATTTCTGCTCGAGGACAGTAAAATGTAATTGGAAAGCGTACACAATAAATGAAGATATTATTTTTATTGCTAGTGGGGTGGGACTAAGTCCCTTGTGCTGCGGCCACTTCTGGCCTATTGTACCAGCCCCAGATGATAGGTGAGTGTGATTGTGGAGCAATTGGTGAAATGAAGATTGGCAGGGGAAACCGAAGTACTCGGATAAAACCTATCCCAGCGCCACCTTGTCCACCACAAATCTCACTTGATCAGACCCGGGATCGAACCCGGGCCGCCGTGGTGGGAAGCCAGCTACTAACCGCTTGGGCTATGGCGCGGCCTATGAATGAAGATAAGTATGCGTTTGGTGCTGTAACGGCAAAGACCGCCATATTGGCTCTAATGTATTTTGGTTAAAGATATGGGACTTTGATAGTGTAATCTTTACAGTCAGGGAAGACCATTCCAAATAATCATGATTTCACTTCCCGGAATCCGTTAATAACTTCCCGGCAATATGCGATAAAACGAAACACTAATGTGCAATGTGATTCTAAATTATTGTCGGGGTTTCCGTGGCCTATAATTCTCAAAACAGGAGAAGTAAAATAAAACTTTTTACCGAATATATAAACGTAACTCAAGAAGTCGCAATTGGTAGGACTGTACTCTCCACATTCATGTCTGAGAGAAAATACGTTATACTTCAAAATGGCGGCTGTTCGAGAGAGAGCCACGGAAACTGCGACAGTAATTTAGAATCACTCTGTAAAATGATTGGCTGCACTTTTTTACAATTCAATTTAATGAAGAGTGTTGTCTTCTGTCTTGTAAGGCTGTGTAGTTCGGAGAGAGACCGAATTTTCGGAGGAACATAGTCGTCATCTTCAGGACTGAAATGCAAGCGAAGCAAGAAATCAGCAGAAGCAGGTGCTGAGCTGAGCTGAGCTGAGCTGAGCTGAGCTGAGCTGTTTCTTGCTTGGCTTACTGTTGGACCCTGAAGATACAGGCCATATGATCCTCCGAAACTTCGGTTGACCTTCAACAGACCACTTAACGCTACAATTCAGAAGACAGCACTTTTCATTCTCACAGCCGTGGGAAGCACATGTTCCACATTCAATTCAATGTTCGTGTTTGAAATCTGAGACTGAGCGAGACTGACCTGAACAATTTAAAATTTGATGACTTGTATTAGAAATATTGAAAGTTGTCTACTGTTATTCATTAACGAGAAAATATTACGGTATTTTTCGCATTGAGTGAATTATTTTGAATATATACGAGTATATTAAAATAAGTATGATTTGAGGTTTTCACTTTGGCAAATATTATATTATGGTCTTCTTTGATGTGACGCCGTGTTGCCTGGTAAACAAGTTTAACGTTCTGGGGGAATCTACTGCCTCAATATTCAGGCAGAAAAGTCTTCTATCCTGAAGGTAATGGTTGGCGTTTCTTCCGAAACATTGGTACCTATCTACCAAAGGAGTGACAACCCAAATAATTTAAATGTCTAACTAAATTGATTGCCAGATTTAATTACTTATTTATATATTCTTAAATTGGAGACAGGGGAAATGATTGAAATAGGGAGCACATATTTGTCCTCTTTAATTGGAAGGAGCCCGTTGAATAAAGTGAGTCCCAAACTGAGATTAAGGAAAGCATGCTTAATATTTGATTGAACTGAAACTTGACATCTTGCTTAATTTCCTAAATTAAATAAGCTTTAAGACGTTTGAATAAACATTTTACATTTTGTTTTACATTTCATACAAATTAATACAATTAGCTACGTTAGAGCTGTCTGAATTCGCAAGGCTAATACTCTTTATGCCTAATCTCTTTTCCCTCTTACTTAAAATGATATTGTTAAGTGATGGAGTGTGACTACAGACTGATATTGGATTTATGACGGGATATATTGGAGTCTTCGACATACAACTCTTAACAATACTGTATAGTTCACTGTTACACACAGTGTCCACAGTCGCTTCTTCACAGACGTTGCTTGGTAGCGGCTTACGACAAAGAACTTTTCACTTCCTTTGGGTTCTCGAATTATCCCCTTACCTCATCTACCAGCTTATAACAGCAACAGCTCACAAGGACTGAACTCACCAATCAAATAACCTCATTCCACCAACCAACTCCACTACATTAGCTAACCCCCAGGCTGGCGGCAGTCTTGCACGACCTCCTGCTCTTCTCACTGTCGTCTCAAGACTCTCTTCTAATGGCAGCTGAATCCCGCTATATAGCCTCGACACGAACCGCACAGCGAACACCGCTTCCATAAGTTCTGTTTTTACTTGCATGTCTGTTGCGGCCACTACCTAGCAACGGTGGTTGTATACAGAGCCATGACTTAGGAACAGCTGTTCAGTAGCTTAATTTTTAGCTGTCGTTTTCTAGCAACTGGTCTACATGCATAATATTTTAAAACTCTCATTATAAGTAGAGTGGGAGGAAGCCGTAGCGTAGTTCATTGAGGAACTATGCTACAAGCCGGAAGATCGTGGATTCGATTCCTGATTAAATCACTGATTTTTTCTTAAATTTACCTAATCCGTTTAGCTGCAATATGGCCGTAGGGTCGGCTCAGTTTCTAACAGAAATGACTACCAGAAAACTCCCTGGGTTGGGGGGGAGAGGGAAAGGTGGTCACCGCGTATGGCTGACAAGCTCACAGCCATCTGTGAGCCGATTGTCTAGAGAAAATGTGAGAGCCTCGATGTCTCACAAACCTATGTGCCTTCAAGACCTGTTACAAGGATAGCTTCTACTTTTTTTTTTTTCTTTTTTACATTATAAGTAGGAATACTCAACTGTACAATTATTTTTGTATTTTGTACTCGTATGCATACAGAACGTTAAAAACAGTCTCCATACTAGGCCCATATATAATCCATGGTTCACAATTTGCGTGTGTTAGCATTTGCCATGAACCGATGCTGTGTAGGAAGTTGAACGCAAACAAATCCCGTGACTTTTATAATATGAAACATCTCCCAAAATCAAAGCCCATGGGCAATTAGCTAAATTGAATTTCGTGTTCATGAAGTTTTCAGAGGCACGTAAATCGACATACATACATACATTGACATTTTGACCATGTAGCACTTGAGATCGTGGCAGCACCTAGGGGCCCCTCGAAATTGTTGTCTGTGGCTCAAGTATGTCATGTAGGTTCCAAATTTTTTCCTGAAATTTCAGATGTATAATTTCTCACTCAGCCTAAGTACGGACTGATTTCATGGAACAGAGTGTCGTCTCTCATAATTGATTTAATTAATATTAATTATCAGGTTTATAGGACCGGAAGGTGTATTAAAATTTTCAGGAAGGTCCATCACTGATCTGTTTCGGAAATTAAGTCGAAATTTATAAGAAAAATGCTGAATACGCTATGATTATATATTCCATTCTGAAAATGTTGTCGATTTTTTATTATACTCACAGTAATCACACATTCGCTTTCTTTTTCTGATAGTCTCTAACGGTGTTGAGTTCAGATCCAAAGCGAACACTGCTGTCCTGACCGTTCTTAACAGAATGCGCAGTGGATATTGTCGGATCCCCTAATTAAGATAAAGATTGCTAGCCCTCCTTGCTACTTGCTTCATGCTGGTTTCTTTTTCGGTTTATTCTCTGAAGATTGAGGCGATATATCCCTCCGAAACATCCGTTGAGTTTCAAAGGTCTACATAGCGTTATATCCCAGAATATACATAATGTTATACCGGTGTACTCGTAGTCTTGATAACGAATATATATTTAAATAACCTACAACTAAAAACTGAATAAGACTTTTGTTTTTAAATATTTAAGTGGGATTAAAATGAAAATAGGTATAGGCCCTGCTAAAATGGACGCCACTGTTAACTGAGAATGAATCTGACAATGACACTACGCTCCAAAATACTGGACATAAGCTAGATGAAATAAAGAATGAAGTAAATAAAACGTCAATAGAAACTGTGATGTTTTGTTACGTACTTACTCTCCCGGGCTTAAATCCAGTTCATATGAACTGCGCCTATATGAAAAACAGGGCTCATGAAAGAGTTATTGGATCCAGCTTCATATGCAACGCGAGCCATATGGGGTTCTAACGGCTGTGACACAAAACTCTGTACCCAGAAGAATATTTCTCAGCTGATAATCNTGATGCTCGAGATGGTTCAAGTTCGTATAGCAACAGGCGTGACCAGAGTGGTTTGAACGGCTGTTGTACTGCGATGTGGAAAGCAAATGGAAAAACTACCACATTATCACTTTTCCTGGATAGTCTCTTCCCAAAAACAGAAGATCGCATTAAGTGGAGGAACTGTTTTGGAAGAGGCTGTGGACCTGTCGTCTGACAGATTACTCATGAATGAATGAATCGTACTGCACCTAGATGTGAGAGAATTTGGTTTATTGTATGTCACATAGACCACATTTAGCTAATCTCAGAACAGTTTTGTAATTCTCTGAATCTAAGAGAAGTGACCAATCTGCTGTTTATGAGTATAACTAGTTCAGATCCAAGATGTCAGATATATAGATGATATGAAGAAATGTCAATTTTATTTCTTTATTTCTTTCAACTACTTTCTTATTTTCCTCCTATATTCAAATTCCTCTTCTCAGGTTCTTTCCTCTCCTTACTTTCCCGCTTCTCCCGTTCTTTCCTCATCTACTTTCTTATCTTCCTTTTATTTCTCCCTCTACCGACTTCATCTTCTCCTATTTCTCCTTATACCTCCTCCTGTTTCTTTAAATTTTATTATACTTCTCTTTACACTTTTAGCTCTCTTCCACCCTCGCCTTTCTATTGTCTCTTCCTCTTCTCCTGTCTCTCTTTCTTCTCCTTCTCTTCTTCCTTCTTTATATTATCATTTGCTGTTTTCCCTTCCGTGAAACACCCAGCTGTGCTTTCAAATCTGGATTGGTTGAATAACGCTTGAAGTTACAGAGGATCTGTTGCAGGACTTGACGAGTTCAAGCTCCTTCGGGGTTAGCTTCATGTGCAGAACCAACTGCCAACGGCAACATCGACATTTCACCCTAATGTAGCCCTCCCTATGCTGAATCAATACTTCACCCTAATACAGCCCCCTCCCGCAGTCTCAGTATCAAAATTCCGATCGAAAGCAACTGACATTTTACCGAGCTTTTTCCTTTTTCCTGTGACCTGAAACAGTCCATTTTCCATCAGCTGGTAGCGTCAGACAGAGTTTATATTTCATCTGTGACATTTATACCTTATTGTTTTTGCGAAAACATACTACATGTACAGCATTCGCAATATTTTCATAAATGTATACAACTTTATCCTTCAGTTTCACAGCTAATTTCTCGTTTTGTTAAAAAGTAAATGGCGGTACTGTGCCGATTCTATTTAATTACTGTTTTCGTCCATTCTACACGTATACAAGGACCACACAAAAATAGGCTCTTCTCAAAATATTAGTGTTATATGAAAATAAAAAATAACGGTCACTCTCTGCAGTGTATTAAGTATTGTATTAAGTACGCTTGAGTTGCAAGAATTTTGTAGGATTTCAACGTCATCACAGAGGTGATTAAGACGTATTCTAGTCTATCTCATGAGATATAACACAAAGTAGTCTGATGAAAATCAATGGATGTTTCGAAGGAATATTTCGCCTATTCAGGTCGAAGAATATCCCAAGTAAGGAACCAGAATAAAGCAAGCAGCAAACAGAAGAGCGTCCGTTGATTTTCAACGGTCCTCATGGCCGTATGTCCCAGAACATAGAATTCTGCAACAGTTTTGTTTCAACAAGTCTCTTTGTTAGACTGAGACAGGGTTTTAGAATATTTTCTTCACTAATTGGGAACTCGACCCTATTCTTGTGCTCGAAGTTAAATAGTACATTCACGGGGAAAACAATTGGAATCTTCATGTAAAAACAGCTGAACAAATCTTTAGATCTTCTTACAAATTATCCTCTAGAAAAGAATTTAAAAGTTGTCTAACAAAGGCCTATATGTGCTAAGAGATATTTCTTTCCTAAAGCGGAGAGTCTTAATATAAGACGTGAAACCAGCAGGCATTTCAGGAACAAAAAGGGGGAATATCTTAAAGACAAAATTGATGAGCTTGCAATGAACAGTAAGAACAAGAACATTAGAGACTTGTATAGAGGAATAAATGACGTTAAGAGGGGTTAGCAACCTAGCAGTAACTTAGTGAAGGATGAGAATGGTGATCTGCTTGCAGATTCCCACAACATTTTGAATAGGTGGAGGAATTACTTCTGTCTGTTATTGAATGTAGATAGGGTCAGTGATGTTAGGCAGACAGAAATCCATAGAGCTGAGCCGTTATCCTAGCACTTTTGAGGTTTAAAGTGCTATTGAAAAATTGAAGAGGTATAAATCGCCAGGTACTGATCAAATTTCGGCAGAACTTATTCAAGCAGGAGACGAAATATTACGTTCCAAGAGCCACAAGCTAATTACTTCTATTTAGCATAAGGAAAAATTGCCTGATCAGTGGAAGGAGTCTATTATTGTACCAGTTCACAAGAAGGGTGATAAAACTGAAATTATTGGGGATCATCTGTGTGGTTTTCGACGTAACAGATCAACTACAGATCAGAACTTTTGCATTCGTCAGAAATTGGAGAAAAAATAGGACTACAATGAGGCAGTACATCAGCTATTTGTACACTTGAAGAAAGCCTATGATTCAGTTAGGAGGGAAGTATTGTACAATATTCTGATAGAGTTTTGGATACCCATGAAACGAGTTATGCTGATTAAAATGTGTTTAAACAAAACTTACAGTAAAGTCCGTATAGGCAAACATTTGTCCAATAAATTTCCTATCCAGAATGGTCTAAGACAGGGAGATGTTTTATTGCCATTCCTTTTCAACTTTGCCTTATAATATGCAATTAGGAAGGTCCAGGGAAACCAGGTGGGACTGAAATTAAACGGGACACATCATCTGTTGGTCTACACCGATGATGTGAATCTACTGGGTGATAATGTAGATATCATAAAGAGAAACACACAGACTTTAATTGACACAAGTAAAGAGGTTGGTCTAGAAGAAAACACAAAGAAACTAAGTATATGTTGCTGTCTCGCCACCAAAATGTAGGGCAAAATCATGACATAATGATAGAAAAAAGAAGTTTTGAAAATGTGGGACAGTTCAGATATTTGAGAACAACGATAACAGATCGAACCCTGATTCAGGAGGAAATTAAGAGGAGATTGAACTCGGGTAATGTTTGCTACCGTTCAGACCAGAACCTTTTGTCTTCTTGACTGTTGTCCAAAAACAAAAATTACAATATACAAAACTGTAATTTTGCCTGTGGTTCTGTATGGGTGTGAAACTTGGTCTCTGACATTAAGGGGGGAACATAGACTGAGGGTGTTTGAGAACAGGGTATTAGGAGAATATTTGGACCGAAGAGAGATGAAGTGACAGGAGGTTGGAGAAAACTGCATAATGAGGAGCTTCATAACTTGTACTCTTCTCCAAGTATAATTAGAATGATCAAGTCAAGGAGGATGAGGTGGGCAGGGCATGTAGCACGAATGGGGGAGACGAGGAATGCGTATAGGATATTGGTGGGGAAACCATAAGGAAAGAGACTACAGGGAAGACCAAGGCGTAGGTGGGTGAACAATATTAAATGGATCTTAGAGAGTTAGGATTGGATGGTATGGATTGGATTGTTCTGGCTCAGGATAGAGACCAGTGGATGGCTCTTGTGAACACGGTAATGAACCTTCAGGTTCCATAAAATGCTGGGAAATTCTTGAGTGGCTGCACAAGTGGCGGCTCCTCCAGAACGGCTCAGCTCCATAAGTAAGTAAGTAAGTAAGTAAGTAAGTAAGTAAGTGTAAAGCGGAGAGTCTTAAGCCTGGTAAAATTTTTCTTTTATATCTTCGAAGGTATGAGTTATATTTCTTGCACTGTATTGGAGCTATAATTTTATACATTCTCTTTCAGCCAACGGCACATTATCCATATAAAACAACATTGTGACATGACGCCTGAAAGCAGGAATAGAGGATAATGAGTAGACTTTGCTAAGCAACGACTCTGTAAATAGGTTCCCGCGGAATTGGACACGCGCGTAGTTGGTTGAGGCACTACGCTGCAAGCCAGAAGGTCGCTGATTCGATTCCAGTTGAGGCCATTGGATTTTTTCAATTGACATAACCCTTCCAACAATAATATGGCCCTCGTTTCGACTCAGCCTCTAACAGGAATACATATCAGGAACCTTCATGGGAGTAAAGGGCGGTCGGCGCGTAAAGCTGACAATCTCACAGTCATTTGTGAGTCGATTATCTAGAAAATGTGGGAGCCTCAACGTCTCACAACCCTATGGACCTCCACGGCCTGCTACAGGGCTAACTTTAGCTTTTTTATCGTTTCTGTGCAACAGCGGTATAAAACATCTCTATAACAACAGAGGAATTGTTAGGAATCGGTGTTTTCTGTTGGGGCCGCCTCGAGGCTGTGTAACTAAAATCTCAGGCGGCTGAGAGGAGAATTAAGAGTATCTCTGGAGAAGGCAGTCGGAGATGATGGAAAGAGGAGACCTAGTGAGTCACAGAGTGGATTGTGAAATGTAGAGGCAAGTTGTATACTTGTGCAGTAAATCCGTGTACACGTATGTCACACCCCTAAACACATTGTATTATACATGAATTCATAACGAAATGATCGTGTCTAAAAGGATTGCTTCTTAACACAAAGCTCCACATATCCCAAGGAAATATTTGAACGAAACTCTATGCAATTATTTTTTGTAGGCAATCAGAAGTATCAATATAAAGCTCGTATCCAATGTTACGGAGAATGTCTCAGCCTCTATAATAAGTTTCGATATTATGCCATGCCAGTATGACTGACTGACTGACTAATAATTGCTTCCGGTCCTCGCCAGCACACTGATTTTTAATTTAGATTTCCGAGGGACTCATGACCATGTTTTACTCTCTGACGAATCGGGGAGATTTGAGAATCTCTGATGTCAGCATGTTGGATTTTTAAAGCAAAATATATTCCCGGGCTGACAAGCGCATACCGCTGACGTAACAGAAGTGTATCAAAGGGTTATAAAACATAATAGGATTTAAATCATACACAACAGGCTGAAATGAGTAAGGGCTATAGTTATTCATCTAACCGAACAGTTCATTGCTTTTATCAAATCCAAAGATTTACGTGTATTATATTCTTCAATCCCAGCTCCCTGCGTTTCTATTTATTAATTTGAATCCAGACCAAGCACTCATACGTCTACTGTCGCGTTGGAGATCTTACGTAGTTCCTGTCTGCCGAACAGAGATGGCAGTGGNTACGTCGGCCACTGATTGGCCTATTGTAGCCTGCCCAGGGTGATTAAGGTGATGGAGAATTTGGTGGAATGAAGATTGGCAGGGGAAACCGAAGTACTCGGAGAAAACCCGCCCCAGCGTCAATTTGTCCACCAAAAATCCCACTTGACCAGACCCGGGATCGAACCCGGGGCGCCACGCTGGGAAGCCAGCGACTAACCGCTTAAGCTATGGCTTGATGTTTATTCTAAAAAATTTCTTCAAATGTAACTTGTACAGAATTAGTTTACTCTCATTAAATAATATGAATTGCCTGTTAGATATCTTTCAAAAGGCATCCCATCTTTCAGGGAAATATTATTTTGGCATTTGACATAAATTGGATATAATTATTTTAATTTTGATTTTCTGTGTATAATATCCGTTGCAAATAAGGGGCATTTAATTTAGGCTTTTGATCTATGCGGTCTCGCCTATCGGAAAATACGTTTTAATTATAACGCTTATTGTGTTCTACTTCAATGTTACAAACCTCTATTATTAGTTACAACACACTACATTAGTTTCTATATTTGCTCATTTCATGTTACATTGAACTGAGGCAGGACTGTGAACAAATTTGCTTTGTCACATTAACAGTTGGGTTAGTAACACATTCAGCGTTCAATGCCATTTTCAGATATTAGTATCCCTCGCCAGGGCTGTCCAGGGCGACGCCCTTGTGTTGTTTTTGTATGTCGGTGGAGCCGTCTTTACGCTTCTTTTAAAGGAACCGATGTAAAACCTAAGTTCTTCAGGTTTGTAGGATTTGGGTATCTAGTGGAGGTGGTTTTAAATACATTGAAAGTTAACCGACGTTTCGGAGGAACATATCCGTTTACTATCAATGGACTACTAGGCGTTATATCCCTGAAGATAAAATTCTTCTTCTTGTTTAATTCATTTCGACGTCTGAGATGGAAGTGTCGGCGTCTTTAAATTTGATAATTTCATGAGCTTCTTGTCATTAACTTCTATGTTTATACGCATAAATTATCATAAGTAATAAGAAAGGCGTCGTGCCGTAATTTATTTAAGTAGTATAGTCATTATGGTATGATGCAACCTTTTTGTAGAAACGTAATTTACTTTGAGTGATTTTATGAATCCTTTAAGTACGAACTCACTTTGCATTTTATTATACAATGAACTGAATGCCTAGGAAGTTCCATTCTTTTCATACTTCACTTATCTTCCTAAAGCAAGTCATTTCCAAAAGAAACGGCCAAGAAATTAGAGACCATTTTTGAGGTAAGATGGTTTGTTACTCTGACCACAAAACCCCGCAATTACAGCCTATTACGGATCAATTCTCCCTCACATTTATTCATTTTAATGTTCGAAGATTTGAGTCTCCTGTCATTGAATATGTTTCGCATGTGATATCTGCAGGTTTTCCGAATATAATTTTTCTGGGTTTGTCACGTTCCCATGCTTGCAATATGACCCATCCAAACTCATCTTTATTTGTCTTTAATATTGTAATCTAATATAATGTGGCATATTTGTCCCGTTGTGCAGGCGCAATGACGTCACACTCCCAAAATACTTAGATATCACGTGACTTGTTTTCTGTGTGGTCTGCGCTACGCGGCAGTTGAACTGTCTCTTCTGTGTTGTCCGTGCGGAGCCTGTATAACGAAGACCTGTTTAGCTTAGATTAATGAAGAGTCCAGCAGAATTTTAGTGAGTTCCGAGGTTCTATTGTAATTGAATAAGAAATGGCAAAAAGACCTTCATAATGATTTGAAGTGCTAACTTCTGTGTTGAGGTCCGTTCCTAGGAAACGGCTAGTAAAAGACGGAGAAACTTAGTGCTTGTGCAACTGTGAACTGTAAATTATGTAAATCAGTGATAGGGCTGTATTTAAACATGATTAAGAGAACGTATAACCAACGTGCTAATAAATCCAATCATCCGAAATAGAGCCCGTTATTTTCGTCACGCGCACTCCAATGCATCTGACGATATATTATAGAGGAAAGTAATTATTCTATTTTTCCTCTTTCCTCCTTCCTACTGCTGACCGTAGATATTACGAAATATACTTAGTATTCTCTTCAGTATGTACGGTAGCCACAGTTGTTAAAATTATGTACAAGGTTTTCGGTAGAGTTTCTGAATGTTTCTAATCCTGTGCAAAGAATATTTCATGTGTGATTTGAAGTTACAGTGAGACTCTTATAAATCCGTTGTTAGGATACGACTAATAAAGACTGGGATACCTAGTGTGTGTGTAACGGTGAAATGCAAAGTTTGTAAATCAACGATAGCGCTCTATTGCCTGTAGTTCCAAGTTGTGACTGCAAAAGATGCAATAAATCCAATCATCCAATCCAGAACCTTTCTTATAAGTCACCCCAACACGTGACAATACTTATGCCCCTAAATCTACTGCACCCTCTGCACTAGTTTATTCCTAGCGGACAACATGGTATTCCCTGTCATTTCGAACAGATATCCTCCAGTTTTCTTATTGGAATATGGAACGAAATTTACCACTGCATTAAAATTGGAACAATTCGTTGTTCATGATACATTAACGACGCTTGGGATTTCTGCTACACATATTTATCAAGAAGTTCCACATAGCGGATGTCGACTCATTTTTAACGTTTGCAGAAAAGCATGTTGACTAATGAGACTAGAAAATCCATAGTTCCAGTCTGTCTGCTATTAGGTGGTGACATCTATTATCATGTAAATTTATTTCTTGTTACGTATTTAAATCCAATTATTCTGTCCATATTCTGTTAAGGGTCACAAGTCTCTCGGATTAATTTCCAACGATAATAATCCTGAGTTGTCACCTACTGTAATCCCAAAGAGAATAATTGTTGATGGCTTTGATTTTCTCGTTAGCTTACCATTTAGCAACATTGTTTTAATGCTTATTAAATTTACATACATATGTACTTTAAATTTCATATACTTTCAGACATAAACAAATAAAATTTAAATAATCTATTTTTAGTGCAGCTTGGGTAGTTAAGTTACTGTTACATTTAGATCATGGACTGGAGAGCCGGTGTTCGATTCCCTGTAAATGAATCTGCCATGAAATCCACATCTGTTCGAGGCCTCCCACCTTATCAAATTATACAGATCGCACCGATATTCAATAATTTTGTCAAACCCTTGTGAATGATTGAAGTTTTTACGAAAGCGAAAATCAGGTATGTTTTAATTAAACATTTGGTGCATTAAAATATAGGATATGTGATATATGAATTAATCAAAAGCAAATTACTGTCAGACAGGCATCATTTAGTGCAAGGTTGCCTCACCGTGACCATATGTTTATACGTTTCGCATTGCATGTTCAGTTCATTGCATTCCAATTGCTGTGCAATGCACTGCCATGGATCATACATGAGGGGACATATGGATAGAGCTCAGTATGATTAGACGGCTGATTGTGCCATACATGAATGCAGTCTTTGCCACAGGAATTTCAGTATATTGCTCCATTTCAGTGCACATAGTAACACGTCATGGTCGTGCAAATGATGAGGTCAATGTCAGGGAGGCCTCCAGGATATTTTTCAAAGCAGAAACACTGCAAAATTTGCATACAAACTTATTTTGAAGTTGCACACGGCTTCGCTTACTAATCATCCTAAATTACTGTGGATGGAAGAATGAGAAAGAATAGAAACCTTTAGTTTTGATATTAATATTACGTATACTTGTTTCTTTCAATTTTGATTTTGTTTTCATATTTCCAAGTTTGTAAAACGTACGATTTTCTTTTCCCTGTCGATGCACACGGTTAAAGGGAACATTTATTAAGAGCATAAAGCGCCTTAAAATATCAGCAGGAAACAATTAAGAAAGATTCTTTAAAATGTCTAGCTTCAGTAACTTCAAAATTTTGGGAAGACAGTAAAATTTATACTAAGAAAATGAACGTAATTTAATAATAATTCAATTCAGTTCAATTCTTTATTACAGACAGAGCACAGTGTAGATAAAAGTAATTACATTATAGACAAACACATTATAAAATCAAAGACAAATTACAGGCAAGCACTGGGGAAAACACAGTAATGTAGAAAAGTAAACAAACAAATGATATAATAATAATAATTCAATTCAATTCATGTTTATTTACGTGCAATAACTTAACAGCACAGTGGCCAATTACAAAGTTAGCACGAGTATATAAGGTACAGAAAATAATTAAAACAAAATACAAATATGACAAATAAATCTGTGAACATAAATCTAAAGAAGACTGAAATATATACAAACATTTATGAAATATTACGAATGTTACTAATACTGTTAGTAACTAAATACTAAGATAAGACACCTGGGAGTGATAGCATAAAATTAATAACATGTCAATAAATTAAAACCCGTTACATAAGAAAATTAAAGTTAGCCGAGGTATACACATTTGTAGTGAATGAAAACACT